>NW_007258907.1:1182304-1187386 GCF_000164805.1 Carlito syrichta | reverse complement strand
CACTGCACTCCAGTCTGGGCGACAGAGTGAGATTCCAACTCAAAAAAAAAAAAAGTGTCACAATCTAAAGACAGGCAAAAAATTTGAATAGATGTTTCTCCAAAAAAAAATATACAAATAGCTAGCAAGTACCTGAAAAGATGCTCAACATTATCAATCCTTAGGTAAATTCAAATCAAAACTACAAAATAACATTTCAAGACCAGCTGAACTCTAAGATGGCCACATTTTTTTAAATGCAAAGAATCAATGTTGGCCAGGATGTGAAGAAAGTGGAACTCTTGTGCATTGCTAGTGGGGATGTAAAATGGTTCAGTCACTGTGGAAGACAGTTTGGAAATTCCTCAAAAAGTTAAACAGAGAATTATCATATGACTCAGCAATTCCTCTCCCGGGTACATAGTCAACAGAATTCAAAATTGTTATTCAAACAAACACTTGCACATTCATGTTCATGACAGCACTGTCCACAATGGCCAAAAGGTGGAAACAAGCCAAGTGTCCATCAACTGGTGAATGGATAAACAAAATGTGGTATATCCATACAATGGAATATTATTTAATCATAAAAAGGAAGGGGGTACTGATACATGTTACAATGTGGATGAGGCTCAAAAACGTTATGCTTAAGTGAAAGAAGCCAGATACAAAAGGCCACATAGTGTATGACTCCACTTATATGAATTATCCAAAGTAGACAAATTTATAGAAACAAAATGAAAATTGGTGACTGCTGGAAGCTGCTTAATTGATACAGGTTTCACCATGAAGTGATGAAAATGTTTTGGAACTAGACAGAAGTGATGGTGACAACATTGTGAATATATTGAATGCCAGTGAGTTGTTTGCTTTAAAATGGTTGATTTTATGTTATATGAATTTTACCTCTATAAAAATATATTCAGGATTTTCCAGTTCCAAGCATGATTTAGTATCTGGTGTCAACCTTAACTGTAAATAACAGTAAACACGAATAAAAGATGGGAAGCAGTAGATTTCAGGCATTGGACGAATGCTGAACTGCATCCTTGTGAGAAGGGTAGCACTGATATCAACCCTATATTCACCCTGGTTTCCTGCCAAGGATGGTGGTTTCCAAGCAGTAGTGGAGACAAGCTGAACTCCAGCATGGCAGAGGGTTGCATTGGGCAGAAAAAAAGGGGTCTTGTGGAGGAAACAGATCAGAGTTCTGGGCTGCTAAGTTAGCTGGAACTTGCAGGGTTTGGAGCAAAGGGAACTGCAGAAAAGAAATCCTAAAAATCTGCGAAAAGACCGGGCACAGTGGCTCACGCCTATAATCCCAGCACTTTGAGAGGCCGAGGTGAGAGGATTGCCTGAGCCCATGGATTCGAAACCAGCCTGGGCAACTTGGCGAGATCCCATCTCAAAAAAAAAGAAAAGAAAATCTGTGAAGAGGCTCCCTGCAGAGGCCTGGATAACTCCTGAGTTGCCTGTGCCCAGAGTGATAATTCACAAGGTCCACAAGAAAAGAAGACCTTGGAGTTCTGACTCAGCCAGAGTGGAGAAACACAAGGTTTCCAGTGCGACCCCAGAAAGACCACATTGAAGGAATAAGGACCATGTCCTAGGAGTAAGGGCTATGATCTAGGAAGAAGGGCAAAACTGAAATAGACCCCACATTAACAAAGTCTAAAACCAAACCTCAACAAGAGCAAGGTGACCCATCAAAAATTTAACTACTTGCCAAGATAAAGTTAAAGACTGTTGTCTTTAGCAAAAGATTTTTTTAAAAAATCCAGAGTCTAATATCAAGAATGTAATTAAAAATTACTATCCATTTTTCTATTTTTATATTCTGGCCTTTGTCCTGTGATGTGATTAAGTTACTAAGAAACAGTTCGATTCTTTCAGGTTTTGTTTTTAAGCTTAGTCAGGTGGGACCAGAGCAACATGCAGTCTAGGGCTAATTTTGCCCGACTATTTGAGGCAAAACATTTCTGAGGACACAAACTGGGAACTCCATCTGAATCACGAGGCTTTTTTTTTTTGAGAGATAGGGGTCCCTCTTTGTTGCCCAGGCTGGTCTGGAACTTCTGGCTCCAAGTGATCCTCCTGCCTTGGCCTTTCAAAGTGCTGGGAGTACAGCCATGAACCACTGCACTTGACCACGAGGCTTTCTATTCTGGCAGAAAAAGGAACTCTTCCTGATCCTGCATAAGCTTCAGAGGTTGTTCTCTCTAATGCCTTTGGGTAGTTGTTTCTTCAGACTTAGATAGTTTTCTGGCACACACTTATCAGCATTTAGCTGAAGACTGGAGGAGAACTCTCCAAAGATCTCCAGATCCTTCCTTCTCTCCTGCTCCCTCTGCCTGTCCCTCTTCCCAGCTCTACCCTTTCTAATATTCTGTCCTGCACATTCTAACCAGCTTGGCCTCTCTAGACTCCCAGCTCCATATTCTCAACTCGGGAAAACTACTAGACTCCGTTTGGGTTTTTCCTCCCTGTTCTGAGGCCTGGAATCTCTCTCTAGGCACATAGCTGGAACAACTGTAGGAGGTTCATCTTGTTTGTTTCTCTAACCTCAATTGTCATTAACCATTGTTGCCTGATGTCCTACATATGTATTTTTTTAGTTTTTTAGCTGCTCCAGGCAGAAGGGTAAAGCTGGTCCCTGTTACTCCATCTTGACTCTAATTTACAAAAATAAATTTAATGACTTAGAGGAAAGGGAAAAAATTCCTTGAAAAACAAATCTTTCTGAAACTGACCCCAAAAGGAGTAAAAAGTCTGAATCATCCTATATCTGTTAAAAAACTGAATTCATAGGCCGGGCTCGGTGGCTCAGTCTGTAATCCCAGCGCTTTGGGAGGCCGAGGTGAGTGAATTGCCTGAGCCCACAGGTTCGAGACCTGCCTCGGCAAGTTGGCGAGACTTCATCTCTACAATAAATCAAAAACTAGCCGGGCGTGGTAGCGCACGCCTGTAGTTCCAGCTACTTGGAAGGCTGAGGCGGAGGAATTGCCGGAGCCCAGTAGGTCGAGGCTGCGGTGGCTGGGAGTGGCCACTGCACTCCAGTCTGGGTGACAGAGTGAGACGACTCCAACTCAAAAAAAAAAAAAAATTGAATTCATAATTTAAAACCTTCCCACAAAGAAAACTATAGACCCATAG
The DNA here is from genome assembly GCF_000164805.1 of Carlito syrichta. Lineage (NCBI taxonomy): Eukaryota > Metazoa > Chordata > Mammalia > Primates > Tarsiidae > Carlito > Carlito syrichta. The sequence continues at coordinate 1,184,254 of NW_007258907.1, read as the reverse complement.
ACTTCACTGGTAAATTCTAATAAAAATTTAAAGAAGACATAATTCCACTTTTTATGCAAATATTTTCAGAGCACAGAAGAAGAAAAAAGAATTTCCAACTCAGCATAAACTTGATATCAAAATCTGACATGGACTTTCTAAGAAAAAAAAATTTTACACCCAAATAACTTGTGAACAGATCTTTGGAGCGTTCTCCTTGAGTCTTCAGCTAAATACTGGCAAATGCATGCATGCGAGAAACTTATGAACAACCTAGACATAAAAATTCGAAAGAAAATATTAGCAAATTAAATCCATCAATACATTAAAAACAAATGCATCCCTAAATGTGGTGTATCCCAGGAATGCAAGGCTGGTTTAGTATTTAAAAACAAATTGATGTTATTTACAATATTAACAGAATAAAGAAGAACCACAATATGATCATCTTAAGATTAATAGATGTTAATTAATATAAATAGGTACAGAAAAAGCATATAACAAAACTCAAGAGATTATGATTTTAAAGAAGAAAACTCTTAAGCAAAAAGAGGCAACAGAACTTCCTAAACCTAATGAAACACATCTACAAAAACCTACAGCTAATATCATATTTAGTGATGAAAGACTGAACACTTTCCTTTATGATTGGAAACAAAACAGAGATGTACATTCTAACTACATCTGTTCAACATTATTCTGGAGTTCCTAGTCAGTGTAATAAGAAAAAGAACAGGACAGGTGCAGTGGCTCCTGCCTGTAATCCCAGGATTTGGGGAGGCTGAGGTGGGAGGAGGCAGGAGGCTTGATCCCAAGAGTTCAAGACCAGCCTAGGTAATATAGCAAGAACTTGTTTCTACAAAAATTAGCCAGGTGTAGTGGCGCACACCTGTAGCCTCAGTTACTCAGGAGGTTAAAGCAGAAGGATTGCCTGAGTTCAGAAGTTCAAGGTTATGATGAGTCCTTCAAAGTTACTGCACCCCAGTCTGGGTGACAGAATGAGACCTCAACCCAAGAAAAAATGTAAAGACTGAAAATTAAGAATAAAACTGTCTTTATTTGTAGATAATATGATTTAATACATAGAAAATCCACTATTGGAACCAATAAGAGGATTTGCAAGATATAAAGTCAATGTACAAAAATCTATTGCATTTCTATATATTAGCAATGAGCAATTGAAAAATAAAACTTAGAAATAACGCTCACAAAAATACCAAAAAAACATTAAATACTTACAGAAATTTTAAATAAAATATGGCCAGGATATGCACACTGAAAACTATAAAATACTTCTGAGAGGAATTTCAAAAGATCTAAATAAATGGATAAGTATACCATGTTCACTATTGGTAAGGGGTCAATTCTTCCACATATTGCTCTCTATGGATGCAATGCAATCCCAACTAAAATACCAATTTCTTGGTAGAAATTGGCATGCTAATCTTAACATGCAAATGACTTTGAACAGTGAAAAAAATTTTGAAAAACAACAAACTTAGAAGACTTATATTACCTGCTTCCAAGACTTACCATGGTATTGACACAAGGATAAACATAAAGATCAAAGGGAAAAGACTAGAAAGTCTAGAAATGAACAAACGTACATATAGCTTTAACTGAATTTGGACAAACTTTCAAAGCTAACTTAATGGGGAAAAGATAGTCTTTTCAACATATGGTGCTGGGACAACTGAATACCCATATAGAAAATAATACACCTCAACCCATATCTTACCATATACACAAAAATTAATGAAAATGTGTAGAGGCCTCAATATAAAAGCAGAAACTATAAAACTTCTAGAATAAAACAGTCAAATATGACCTTGGGGTAAGCAAAGATTTTTTTTTTGAGTTAGAGTCTCACTCTGTCGCCCAGACTGGAGTGCAGTGGCTGCTCCTGGCCACCGCAGCCTCGACCTGCTGGGCTCCGGCGATCCTTCCGCCTCAGCCTTCAAGTAGCTGGAA
>NW_007258907.1:1181969-1182233 GCF_000164805.1 Carlito syrichta | reverse complement strand
CGGGATTACAGGCTGAGCCACCGAGCCCGGCTGCAAAGATTTCTTAAGGCACAAAAGACACTAGCAATAAAAGGAAAATAAGATGTACTTCATCAAAATTAAAATCTTGTTTTTTAGAATGCATGATTAAAAGTGAGAAGGCAGCCGGGCTCGGTGGTTTAGCCTGTAATCCCGCGCCTTGGGAAGCTGAGGTGAATGGATTGCCTGAGCCCGCGGGTTCGAGACCCGCCTGGGCAACTTGGCGAGCCCTCATCTCTACAATAA
>NW_007258907.1:1170336-1181755 GCF_000164805.1 Carlito syrichta | reverse complement strand
CCACTGCACTCCAGTCTGGGCGACAGAGTGAGACTCCAACTCAAAAAAAAAAAAAAAAAAGTGAGAAGGCAAATTGCAGACTAGAAGAAAAGACTTGCAAGACATACATCTGACAAATGTTTCATATCCAGAATAGTCATCCTTCAGTATCTATGGGGGGTTAGTTCTAGGAACCCCTATGAATACCAAAGTTCATGGATACTCAGGTCTCATATAAAATGGTAGCATGGCAGGGCGCGGTGGCTCAAGCCTATAATCCCAGCACTTTGGGAGGCCAAAGCGATAGGACTGCCTCAGCTCAGGAGTTCGAGACTGACCTGGGCAACTTGGTGAGACCTCATCTCTATACTAAATCAAAAAATAAGCTGTGCGTGGTAGTGCGCACCTGTAGTTCCAGCTACTTGGAAGGCTGAGGCGGAAGGATCAACTGAGCCCAGCAGATCAGGGCTGTGGTGGCCATGAGCATGCCGCTGTACTACAGTCTGGGCAACAGAGTGAGACACCAACTCAAAAAAATAAATAAATAACTGTAGCGCTTGCATATAACTTATGCACACTCTCCTGTATATTCTATTCTATTCTATTCTATTCTATTTTGACACAGGCTCTTACTCTGTCATGCAGGCTGGAGAGCAGTATAATCATTGCTCACTGCAGCCTCACCCTCCTGGGCTCAGATGATCCTCCTGCCTCAGCCTCCCAAGCAGCTGGAAATATAGGTGGACACCACCACGCCCAGTTAATTGTTTTTTTTGGTAGAGACAAGGTCTTGCCATGTTGCCTAGGCTGGTCTCGAATTCCTGGGCTCAGACGAATCTTGCCTCAGTCTCATGAAATGCTGAGATTACAGACATGAGCTACCATGCCTCGCCCTTCCAGGATACTTTAACTCATCTCCAGATTACTTATAATACCTAATACAGTGTAAATGTTATGCAAATAGCTGTTGTACCATATTTTTTAAATTTTTATGTTTTTATTGTTGTACTGTTTTTTTAATTTATTTATTTTTAAAAACATTTTTTATCTTTGGTGGATTGACTCTGTGGATACAGAACCCACATATATGGAGGACTAAATGTTTCTAAAAACTCCTACAAACTAAAAAAAAAGAAAAGAAAAGAAAAGAAAGAAAACCCAATAACAAAGTAGTAAAAATGACAGTAGACTTTTAAAAGTATTTCAAATGAGCCGGGTGCAGTGGCTCACACCTGTAATCCCAGCACTCTGGGAGGCAGAGGCAAGAGGACTGTCTGAGTCCAGGGGTTTGAGACCAGCCTGAGCAACTTAGTAAGACCTTTTCTCCACAATAAACAAACAAAAAAAATTAGCTGGGCACGGTGGTGTGTGCCTGTGTTTCCAGTTACTTGGAAGGCTGAGGAGGAAGGATCACTTGAGCACAGCAGGTCGAGGCTGCAGTGGCCATGCAGCGTGCCACTGCATTCCAGCCTGGGCGACAGAGTGAGACTGAAAATAAAATTTTAAAAGTATTTCAAATGAAGATATCTGAGTATCCAGTAATCATGTGAAAAGGTGCTCTACATCACTTGTCATCAGGGAAACACAAATTAAAACCACACAAACAGATCCAGTGGCTAAAATGAAAAAGATTTAAAATACCCAATGTTGGCAAGAATATGAAACAGCTGGAACTTTAATATATTTCTGGCAGAGGTATGAAACAGTACTACCAACTTGAAAACTGGCAGTTTTATGGCCCAGCATAGTGGTTCATGCCTATAGTACCAGCATTTTGGGAGGCCAAGGCAGAAGGATCGCTTCAGCTCAGGAGATTGAGACCAGTCAGGGTAACATAGCAAGACCTCATCTCTACAAAATAAAAAATTTAAGAAGTACCCAGGTGTGGTGCCGTGCACCTGTAGTCCCAGCTACTCGGGAGACTGAGGCAGGAAGACTGTTTGAACCTAGGAGTTTGAGTCTGCAGTAAGCTGTGATTGTACCACTGTACTCAGCCTGGCTGACAGAATGAGATGAAAGAAAGAGAGAGAGAGAAAGAGAGAGAGAAGAAAAAAAGAGCCAGGTGGGGTGGCTCATGCCTGTAATCCCAGCACTTTGGGAGGTAGAGACGAGAGGATTGCCTGAGTCCAGGAGTTCGAGACCAGGCTGGGCAACTTGGCGAGACCTAGTTTCTATAATACATCAGAAAATTAGCCAGGCGCAGTGGTACTACTCGCAAGACTGAGGTGGCAGGATCACCAGCAAGGTTGAGATTGCAGTGACCATGAGTGTGCCACTGCATTCCAGCCTGGGCGACAGAGTAAGATTCTCACTCAAAAAAAAAGAAAAAAGAAAAGAAAAGAAAAGGGGGAGAGAGAGAGAGAGAGAGAGAGAGAGAGAGAGAGAGAGAGAAGGAGAGAGGAAGAAAACTGGCAGTTTCTAATGAAATTAAACAAACACGCATTATATGACATAGCAATTCAATTTTTAGGTATATATTCAAGAGAAATTATATATATGTGAGGGGTGACCCCCCCAAAATCCCAGAATTATTTTTTGGAGATCAGGCCCTTTATAGTATAGGTTTCTGCCACCAGGTAAGTGTTCTAGGAACCTATTGGCGTCAGCAGATCAGCTAGTGTCATTGTGAGAGGCTACATTCAGCTCCAGTGAATTTTTTCTGGAGAGTCCTCACTGTGTTTGCCCATTTCATGATGGATGATACACAAACAACTGGCCCATACCACACTGAGAGTTCAGCAGTTTTTGATCCAAAAGGGCATGGCCCCTGGGCCCACCCTCCCTATTCACCTCCTCTTACCCCAAGTGACTTTTTGTTTGTTCCCTGGATGAAAAATGTCCTCAAAGGGAAACATTTTGTCAATGTGGAAGAGACAAAAAAAATGACAGAAGCACTAAAAGGCATCACCATTGACGAGTTCAAAAACTGTTTTTGAAAAAAATCTTGATAGATATATTACATCAGATGGAGAGTACTTTGAAGGTGATTGAAGTTTAAACACTTTAGAATAAATACACAATTTTTAATAAATAAATTCTGGGATTTGGGGGTCTTCCTTATACATATATGTACATAAGACTTGTACAAGAATGGTCACATTTTTATACAGAATGGCCAAGAACTAGAATAATCCTGATGTTCATCTATAGGGACTAGATAAACAAACCATGGTATACAACTAAATAATGGAATACTACTCAGTGACTGCAATGGTTAGCTCAGTCTGCCATACCAAAGTACCACAGTTCTGGAAGCTAGGAAGTCTAAGATTAAGTGCCTACAAAGTGGTGGTGGAGGGCAAACCCTGTGGTATCTCTTCTCATCAGGACACCAACTCTAGTGGCAGGGCCTCACCCTTATGGCCTTATTTAATCTCAATTACTTGGTTAAAGGCCCCATCTCCAAATACAGCCACACTGGGGGGTTAGGGCTTCAACATCTGAACTTTGGGGGACATAAACATTCAGTCTATAGCAGCAACAAAAGGGAAACTACTTTCCTTGTAACAAGATGGCTGAATATAGAGAAGACCCTGTAATTCCAAAAATATGAAGTTTAAGAACAAATAAAATGAATCTATAACATTACAAATCAGAGTAGAAGTTGCCTCTGTGTGGGTGAGGAGAAACTGATTAAGAGGGTATGAGGGAAATTTTTAGTGATGGAAATATTTTGTATATCGGTTAGAGTGATATTGACACAGGTGAATACATTTATATAATGCAGAGACTCATCCCCAGAATATGTAAATTATGACTCAATAAAGTATATTTCTTGGCTGGGCACAGTAGCACCATGTGTAGTCCCAGGTACTGGGGAGGCTGAGGCAGAAGGATCACTTGAGCCCAGGAAGTCGAGGCTGCAGTGAGCTGTGATCACATCACTGCCCTCCAGCCTAGGAGACAGAGAGAGATCCTGTCTCACAAAGAAAGAAAGAAAGAAAAGTCTATTTCTCTAGATCAGCTCATGTAGATGTACCTCTATCTTTTTAGCACCTATAGTTTTCTGTTGTATAAATGTCTCATCATTTATCAAACTATATCCTCATTGAAAAACATTTAGATTTCTCTCAAATTTTTGCTGTTATAACATAAGCAATGCTGAACGGGCTTGGTGGCTCGGCCTATAATCTCAGCACTTTGGGAGGCTGAGGTGAGAGTATTGCCTGAGTTCACGAGTTCGAGATCAGCCTGGGCAACATGGTGAGACCTCATCTCTACAATAAATCAAAAATATTAGCTGGGTGTGGTAGCGCACACCTGTAGTTCCAGCTATTTGGAGGGCTGAGGCAGAAGGATCTCCTGAGCCCAGCAGGTCAAGGCTGCAGTAGCCATGAGTGTGCCACTGCACTCCAGCCTGGGTGACAAAATGAGACTTTGACTAAAAAAAATAAATAGGCCAGACTTGGTGGCTTAGTTCAACCCAGGTCCCTGATACGAAAGGCCTTACCCTTAACCATTAAGTTATACTTCTGAGAGTGGCACTTCACAGGGATATTGTAATGGTTTCACAAAATGGTTGCAGTGTTGACCACCGGGTCTTCCTACTCCCTGAAGGTTGTTATGGCATCTTTATCTCTTTCTTCCTAAAATCTGGCACATAGAGGAGTTCAAAGGGCTTAGTTCCATGCCTGACACATAGTAAGTACTCGATGAGTGCTAATTATTATTATCACTGGAACCCAGCAAACGTTTGTTGGGTAAGTAAACATTTGCATGAATAACTAATTACCTAAATTATTCTTTTAGCAAATAAACAATGAACACAGGGACAACAGGCAACAGTCCTCCTCGCTTGCCAAACATCTCATTTGGAGGCAGCTGAACCATGAAGGAGTCGCCAACCCTCTTCTGTGCACACGTCTGCTCCCCCCGTGGGACCCAGAAACAGGAAGGACATCTGATTCAGCTGCACTCGTGCAGGCACAGTGCAGGCACAGTGCAGGACAGTGATGGACAGACTCTCAGCGCACTTGTGTGTGCAGGAAAGAATCAGTTGGTGTGGTAGCAGGGTGGGTGCGAGCACGCTTGTGTGCGTGCATGCATGTGTGAGCGTGTGTGCTGCCTCTTACTCCCGCTCACAATGAAACCCGGTGCTTAATACAAAGTTTTGGCCAACATCTCAGCATGCACAAAAGATAAACACTGGTCAGACATGTAATTCCAGCACTTTGGGAGGGAAAGGTGGGAGGATCACTTGAGCCCAGGAGTTTGAGACCAGCCTTGGCAACATAGTAAGACCTAGTCTCTACAAAAAAATCAAAAATTAGCCAGATGTGGCATGCACCTGTGGTCCCAGCTACTCGAGAGGCTAAGGAGGGCGAATCCTTTCAGCCCAGGACTTCAAGTCTGTGGTGAGCCATGATCATGCCACTACACTCCAGCCTGGTCAACCAGAATGAGACTCTGACTTAAAAAAAAAAAAAGATGAACACAGGCTAAAGGGTAGGTCATGCAAGCAGGGTCCCAGAACATCAAAAAAGCCCCCAAGGCTTGGCATGGTAGTTCATGCCTGTAAACTCTCAATACTTTGGGGGGCCGAGGCCGGAGGACTGTTTTAACATAGGAATTTGAGACCAACCTGGACAACATAACAAGACCTTGACTATACAAAAAAATTTAAGAACTAGCCAAGTAAGGTGGCACGCACCTATAGTCCCAGATACTCAGGAGGCTGAGGCAAAAGGTTCACTTGAGCCCAGGAAGTCAAGGCTGCCATGAGCTATGATTGCACCACTGCACTCCAGACTGGGCAACCAAGGACACCCTGTCTTAAAAAAAAACAAACAAAAAACCCTTGAACCTTTGTTGTGTCTTGTTATTCTGTTGGCTCATCCTCATTGGAGAAAGGCCCATGTGGCATGGAGATAAAGACTGTAGATTGGGGAACAGTCTCCTCAGCCCCAGGGACCAGGAGAGTGCCAGAGTGCCACTTCTTTTGACCCATAGCCTTGGGTACCCTGTCAGCATCCAGAGCCTCTGTCAATATATTAGCCGCCCCCGCCACCCTCTCAAGCCAAACCTTGGGCCCTTGTCTGAGCCTGATTCTTGATTCTTCATGTGTCTGCCTGGCTCTGGCCTCCCTCTGCCTTCATGGGTTTGTCTCCTGGGTGAAAGACGCCCTGCACTCTCAGTCCAGCTGCCCTGATCAGAGAAGACCCGATCATAGACTTGGGATTTCACCCTTTCAGCTCCTCTGCCTGACTGGCTCTCCACCCACTTCTTGGCGTGCGTGGGGAGTGGAAATAGTGTACCCTAAGAGCCTGTTGGCCTAAGTGGCACCAGCAAGCACTTGCTAAGACGACGTTCTCCCCCCCGTAGCTGGCTCCCGCCTCACCTAGCAAAGTTACTGCCATCCTCATTTTATGCCTCTAAAAGCCCTTACTCTCATTTTGTAGTTAAGTTTTCAAGCCTCACTCATTTAAGGCAATTTCAGTTTCTGTTTTATGGTAATTCTTAAACCCTTAAGTGAAACTTGTTTGAAATGTCTGTCACTCTGTTATTACAGAAACAATATAACAAGAAATACATTTCCACGTAAGACTCCATGTAGCAACCAGAAAAGACAAATTGTTCTCACACTTAAATATTTGAATTTGAAAGTATCAAGACAAAGAGATAGGGGAAAAAAATGAACCAATAGATAAGGGACAAAAAGGATCAAATGGGGATCCAATCAATAGGAGTTTCTGAAAAAAAGAGGACTGGAAAAAATAGAGGAGAGGAAATTATTGAAGAAATAATACAGGAAAATTTCTCAGAGGTGAAGGACACAGGACCTCAGAACGTTGAATGAAACAAAACCCACACCTGGGAACACACCGTGAAACGCTAGTTCACCAAGGCAAAAGGGAGAAGTACCCTGAAAGCTCCCACTGAGGGTCAGTTTCCTTTTTTTTTTTTTCCTCCCTTAGTTTAAGTCCTTGAGGGGTACAGCATCACATAAAGTCTGTGTCCAACGGCCTCAGCAGGAAGGTCACTTCAGAATTTGGCACAAACCATGCCACTGTTTCCATGGGCCAAGTTACCTTTCCCCAGATTCCTCTGGTTTTGTTTGGCTTGCCTCCAGGAGTCACTGTGTTGTTCTTTGCTTCATATACATAAGCACATCTCTTGTGCAAATAGAATTCCAATTCATCTGGAGCATAAACACATTCAATTCTGAGAAGAGCTGTGTGCTCTCTTTGGTTTCAGAGACTTCACTTATAGCCAGCAAAAATGGCTTTGGAGCACAGCATCCCAGATATATTACATTTACCTTTATACTTCCTGTTCCCAATGGGCCGCCACAGACTCCAAGATCCAGGTTCCTTATGAAGCAGTAAGAATAAGAAAGAACCAAAGTTGTCTTTTTTTTTTTTCTTTTCTTTTTTTGAGCTGGCGTCTCATTCTGTCACCCAGACTAGAGTGCAGTAGCACACTCACAATCACCACAGCCTCAGCCTGTTGGGCTAAGGCGATCTTTCTGCCTCAGTCTTACAAGTAGCTGGAACCACAGGCATGCACCACCTCGGCTAATTTTTTTACTTATTGTAGAGATGAGGTCTCACCAAGTTGCCCAGGCTGGTCTTTAACCTTTGGACTCAGGCAGTCCTCTCGCTTCTGCCTCCCAGAGTGCTGGGATTATAGGTGCGAGCCACCATGCCTGGCCTTGAACTAGGGTTCTCAATTGGAAAATTGATATAGAGAGCCATAAATCAGTGCCTTCACAGATTCAAGAGAATTTAATTTACAGCCTAGGATTCAATGCCAAGCCCAGTTATCAATCAAATAGAAAGGCACAGTAAATACATATCAAATCATAAAATATTCAGAATTTTTTAATTTTAAATTTTTATTTATCTAATTTTTTTTAGTCAAAGTCTCACTCTGTCACCCAGGCTGGAGTGCAGTGGCACGATCACATCTTACCACAGTCTTGAACTCCTGGGCTCAGATGATCCTTCTCCCTCAGTCTCCCGAGTAACTGGTACTATAGGCACATGCCACCATGTCTGGCTATTTTTTTTTCTAATTTGATGTAGAAAAGAGGTCTCACTGTATTACCCAGGCTAGTCTTAAACTACTGGGCTCAAGTAATCCTCGCACTTCAACCTCCCAAAGTGCTGGATTTACAGACGTGAGCCACAGCACCTGGCCTGGATTCAGAAATTTTACCGACCACACACCTCTGTGTAGGGCGTTACTTAATGCTGTGCTCTGGCAACACAAGGAAGAAAAATCAAGGTGGCACCTTTAATCTCATAAACAGTGACTGAACCCGGGAAAGCATCGTGGGAAGTCCCTAAGTGATCACTAGCTAGACCAAAGTAGGACAGAGCTGTGGAAGGTAGACCTCAGTGTAGGTAAAAAACTCAATAGAGTGCCCAAATGGAGAAACTGCTGAGTTCCAAAGAGGTCAAGCATCTCGGCCAACATCAGACAGACAGCAACAACGGGGCAGAGTGGCATCCTTCCTCTGGGACTTCTCACTCCAAGCCCAGTGCTCCTCCCACCACACAGTCTTGATGTTGGTCATCCTTTGGAACCTTCTCTCACTCAGCCAGACTTCTTTACAAAAATAAATTGTTACTATCCCCTTTTACAGGGGAGGAAGCTGGGGCCCAGAAAGGTAAGTACTCTCCCAAGGTTACATGGCAGAGTCAGAAGTCCAACCCAGGCAAGCTGACTTCAAAGTCAGGTCTCTCTCCAATAATCTCCCTGACCTTCCTGGACCCCCAACTCTTAGAGTGATTCTCTTGTGTTTCCACAGTCTTGTCCCTTCCACTAACTTGTTCCCAGCCTTGGCAGGTAGCTGTCCCCAGCTCAATGCCCCATCCACTTCCACTTAAGAGGAATCCACAGGCCAGCCCAGAAGCCAGCCACAGCAGAGACACACCCCTTGGGCAGAGGTCATGGGTGACTTTTTTTTTTTAACTTTTCCATCTTCTGTAATTTGGTTCATTGATATTTTTGTATGGTAAAATATACATGACACACAATATGCCATTTTCACCATTTGTAAGTGTACAGTTCAGTGGTGCTAAGTACATTCACAGTGTTGTGCAACCATCACCACCATCCATCTCCAGAACTTTTTTCCATCTTCCCCAATTGAAACTCTGCTCCCATTAAACAGCTTTCCACTCTCCCTTTCCTCCCCGCCAGGGCCTGACAACCACCATCCCAGTTTTAGTCTCATGGAATTTGAGCACTCTAAGTATGCCATACAAGTAGAATCATACAATATCTGTCCTTTCGTATCTGGCTTATTTCACTTAGCATGAAGTCCTCAAAGTTCATTCATACTATAGCATTGTTTTTTTAAGCTGCATAGTCCTCTACCGTGCTCATATACTACATTTTGCTTATGCATTCATCCATTCATGGTCATTTGAGTTGTTTCCACTCTGGCTGTTGTGAATAACACTGCTATGAACATGGGTGTACAGATAACTGTTTGAGTCTCTGCTTTCAGCACCTTTGAGTATATATCCAAAAGTAGCTGCTGAGTTTTTAAAAACAAATCAAAACTCTTCCATTCTGTTTCCAGCTTTGCAGAGGGCAGGGAGAGGAGGGGAGTGCTGTGTGAGAGTAGATGGGTGGGAGACTATTTGCAAATGACATATCTGGTAAAGGACTTGTATACAGAATACAGGGAAAAAAACCTCATAACTCAATAATAAAAAGACAAATAACCCAATTAAAAAATGGGCAAATGATCTGAATAGACATTTCTCCAAGGAAGATATGCAAATGGATAATAAGCATATGAAAAGATGTTTTATGTCACTAGTCATCAGGGAAATGCAAAACAAAACCACAGTGAGATACCACTTCACACCCACTAGGATTGCTAATCTCAAAAAGTCAGAAGAGGATATGGAGAAATCAGGACACTCATGCACTGCTGGTGGGAATGTGAAAAGATACGGTCGCTTTAAAAAACAGTCTGGCAGCTCATCACATGGTCAAATATAGAATTACCATATGACCCAGCAACTGCATTCCTAGGCACATACCCAGAAGAACTGAAAACAGACTCAGTTTTAAGTTACACAAAAGTGTATATAAAAGAATTCATGGTAGGATCATATCCATAAGGTGGAAACAAACCAAATGTCCAACTATAAGTAGATAAAGCATGGTATATTCATACAATGGAATATTATTCAACCAAGAAAAAGAATGAAGTACAGCAGCTTCACTGATAATTGCCTGAACTTGGAAGCAACCAAAATGGCCTTCAGTAGGGAAATGGATATACAAACTATGGCACACTTAGACAATGGGATACTATTGAGTGCTAAAAAGAAATAAGCTATTAAGCTATGGAAAGATATGTTACTAAGTGAAAGACGCTAATCTGAAAAGGCTACATACTGTATGATTCTAATCTTATGGCATTCTGGGAAAGATAAAACTATGGGAGGGGGCGCAGTGGCTCAAACCTATAATCCCAGCATTCTGGGAGGCTGAGGTTAGAGGTTTGCCTGAGACCAGGGATTCGAGACCAGCCTGGGCAACTTGGTGAAACCTCATCTCTATAACAAATCAAAAAAATTAGCCAGGCGTGGTGGTGTGTGCCTGTAGTTCCAGTTACTTGGAGGGCTGAAGCAGAAGGATCGCCTGAGCCCAGCAGGTCAAGACCGCAATGGCCGTAAGGGTGCCACTGCACTCCAGCCTGGGCGACAGAGTGAGACTCCGACTCAAAAAAAAAAAAACCAACTATGGAGACAGTAAAAATATCAATGATGACTAGGGAAGGAGGGATGAACAGACAGAGCACAGCAGATTTTTAGGGCGGTGAAACGACTGTGCATGTCACTATAACGGTGGAGACGTGTCTTTATAATTTTGTCAACATTCACAGAACGTACAGCATCAACAGTGAATTCTAACATAAACTATGACCTTTGGGTGATAAAAAATGTGACCATCTAGGTTCATCGATTGTGACAAATGTACCATGCTGGTACCAATGCTAAGATAGGGAGAAGTTATGCATGTGTGAGGGGGATGTGAGAATTCTCTGTACTTTCTGTTCAATTTTGTTGTGGACCTAAAACTGCTCCAAAAATAAAGTTCACAAAAATGAAATGAAGTTTTTGTTTTTGCTTTTTATTAGCAATGAGGCCTTACTATATTGCTTAGTCTGGTTTTGAACCCTTGGGCTCAAGCAATCCTTCCACCTTGGCCTCCCAAAGAGCAGGAATTACAGGCGTGAGCCACTCCGCCTGGCCGAATATGATACAACATAGATAAATCATGAAACCATCGTGCTAAGTGGAAAAGCCAGTTACATAAGGACACATATTATATGATTCTATTTATGTCCAGAATACGGAATTCTGTAGACAGACACTAGATTCATGGTTGCCAGGAGCTGGAGGTTGCAGGATGAGGGGGTTGAGGGAGTGATAACTAAAGATGCAGACGGGTTTTTTTTTTTTTTTGAGTT
>NW_007258907.1:1163915-1170177 GCF_000164805.1 Carlito syrichta | reverse complement strand
AAAAAAAAAACCCAGGCCGGACACAGTGGACACAGGAGTTTGAGGCTGCAGTGAGTTGTGATGGGACCAATGCACTCTAGCCTGGGCAGCAGAGGGAAACCCTGTGTCTAAAAACCTAAAAAAATAAAATAAAATCGACTGTGGTGATAGTTGCACATATTTGTGAATATACTAAAAAATCATTGACTCATACACTTTCGATAAGATCGGGTGCATTCAGGTTGGTATGGCCGTAGATGACTCAGACACTTAAAATGGGTGAATTACATGGTATGTAAATATCTCAATAAAGCTGTTTTTTAAAAAAAAGCTGCCAGGACTGCAGCCTTCTAGAAGTCCCTGCTAATAACTTCACCTGTGGCTAAGAGGCTGTCTCCTCCACCCTCCACCCAACTCTAAGCCAAGCCTTTCCCTGAAGGAAAACTTTTTATTTTTGAGTTGGAGTCTCACTCTGTCACCCAGACTGGAGTGCAGTGGCACGCTCACTGCCAGCACTGCTTTGACCTGCTAGGCTTAGGCGATCCTTCCGCCTCAGCCTTCCAAGAAGCTGGAACTACAGACGCATGCCACCACGCTGGTTAGTTTTTTTGTGTGACTTATTGTAGAGACGGAATCTCACCAAGTTGCCCAGACTGGTCTCAACCCCCAAGGCTCAGGCAATTCTCCTAGTCTCGACCTCTCAAAGTGCTAGGATTACAGGCTGAGCCACCACACCCAGCCAGGGAAAACTTTTGACTCTGTGATGAGGGGTGAGGTTTCTGCCACAAGGGTTTCTCAGCATAAGCACAGCTCAGGCTGCCCAATAGATGCCTTCACATGGGGTGAGCACCTAGCCAGGCCATATCCTGTCCTTCATAACCCTGTGACAGAGACCATTACGGATGGGACATGGCTGACCTATGCCACTGAATCAGCCAAATGATGGCCTGGGAGAAAGGAGTCTGCTTTCCTGAAGCATGCGATTTATGAGACTTTCGTCTTCTTGTTGAGTCAGAGGGTAGCCAACCTTGCAGCCCTCCTTTAGGCTGGAGGCAGTGTGGCCCAAGACAGATTCCTGAGGCCCACAGAGCCTGTTACCTGACCTTTAGAGTTAAGGGAGAAAAAAGTTATTAAAGTTTAGGCTGGAAAGTCCTTGGACAACTTTTAGGTTTCACAGCCCACATCATTCCAAAATATTTGAAGACACTCACAAGTTGACAATTCCTTATTTTCCTAAACTAAGACAACGTTTTTATTTTTATTTTTAAGTCAGGGTCCTCACTCTTTCACTCAGGATAGAGTGCAGTGCATGATCATAGGTCGCCACAGCCTCAACTTTCTGGACTCAGGCAATCCTCCCGCCTGAGCCTCCTGAGTAGCTGGGACTATAGGCATGCACCACCATGCCTGGCTAATTTTTTTTTTTTTTTTTTGTAGAGAAGAGGTCTCACTGTGTTGCCCAGATTGGCCTTAAACTCCTGGATTCAAGTTATCCTCTCGTCTTGGCCTCCCAAAATACTGGGATTACAGGTGTGAGCCACTGCACCCAGCCTGACAATTTTTAAAACTTGATTAAAAAAAAAAAAAAAAAAAAGAATAGCCAGGCACAGTGGTTCATGCCTATAATCCCAGCACTTTGAGAGGCCAAGGTAAAAGGATTGCCTGAGCCTGCAGGTTCGAGACCTGCCTGGGCAACTTGGCAAGACCTCATCTCTATAATAAATCAACAAATTAGCCAGGCATGGTGATGCATGCCTGTAGTTCCAGCTACTTGGAAGGCTGAGACAGAAGGATTACCTGAGCCCAGGAGGTCAAGGCTGCGGTGGCCATGAGTGTGCCACTGCACTCCAGCCTGGGCAACAAAGTGCAACTCCAACTAGAAAAATAAAATAAAAGAATAATAGAAAAGATGGAATATCAGAATAAAGAAAAGACATTAAATGGAATAAATGTAGCTTTATAAAAAAACTCACTGCTTTTCACCTGCTACCCCATCCCATCTCTCTCCCCAGCAGTGAAAGCGTGCCAGATACTAACGGAAACTTTGTCCTGGAGACAGGATGGCTTATGGGTCCAGGCTTTAGGCACCAGTCCCAATGAGGACTTGGATCCTCTTGAAACCACCTCTGGGAACCAATTTCTAGAATGGCAGGATTTTTTTTTTAAAGTTGAAGTCTCACTCTGTCACCCAGACTGGAGTGCAGTGGTCGCTCCTGGCCACCGCAGCCTCCATCTGCTGGGCTCTGGCGATCTTTCCACCTCAGCCTTCCAAGTAGCTGGAACTACAGGTGCACGCCACCACGCCCGGCTAATTTTTTGATTAATTGTAGAGATGAGGTCTCGCCAAGTTGCCCACGCGGGTCTCGAACCCGCGGGCTCAGGCAATCCACTCACCTCAGCCTCCCAAAGGCACGGGGTTACAGGCTGAGCCACCGAGCCCAGCGAATGGCAGGATTTTAATGCCAGACAGACCTAGGTTCAAATCCTGCCTCTGCAAGTTTCCTGTTAGAAATAGATTATTGTAAGTTTCTTACCTTCTCTGAGCCTCAATTTCTTTATCTGTGAGATAATTATTATCTCAGAGATTGGAGGAGGAAGAATTATCATAAAATAAAAAATATATATACATATGTATGTATATACAAGTGTCCTCGGCACGTAGTAGGTACTATATTGTGATTTCTATGCCCTCTGGTGGTGAAAGATGGTATCTGAGACAATTTATTCCACTTACCTGGCATTTTAGTTAAAAAGTTCTTTTCTAGATATAGCTAAACGTGTGTCCCTGGATATCCATTCGTGAGTCTCAGAAATGTAGTTTAGGATCACATGGGACAAATCTCTCATCCTTCTGTCATGTGACATACCTTTCTTTCTTTCTTTCTTTCTTTCTTAGATTCCGTTTCTTTCTTCTGTTCTCCAGACAAAATATCATGACTCTGTCAATTATTTCTCAAAAAAGTCCTCGCTATTCTGCTTGTATTAGCTGGCTATTGCTGGAATAATGCAGTATAGCAAGCATTTTAGTTAAAAAGTTCTTCTCTAGGTATAGCTAAACGTGTGTCCCTGGATATCCATTCATGAGTCTCAGAAATGTAGTTTAGGATCACATGGGACAAATCTCTCATCCTTCGGTCATGTGATATACCTTTCTTTCTTTCTTTCTTAGATTCCGTTTCCTTCTTCTGTTCTCCAGACAAAATATCATGACTCTATCAATTATTTCTCAAAAAAGTCCTCGCTATTCTGCTTGTATTAGCTGGCTATTGCCGGAATAATGCGGTATAGCAAGCCTCTCCAAAAACTCAATGGGAAATCAAAGATGCTCAATGGCATACTACCTTAAGCTGGACTTGGCAGAGTTTGACTCTAGGCTTCAGGCTGGGTCCAGGTCTGTTCCAGATATCACTTATCTGCCTTAGACTCCCCAAGGCTGGTTCTTTTAATGACAAAAAGCAAGAGCATAATGGAGACATGCCCAGCTGCACAAACACACATCTAGCCCTTGCTGCCACATACTACTGACCAAAGCATGTTACAAGGTCAAGTCAAGAAGTCATGGTAGGAGAATGGATAGAGAATATAGGGGAGTGAAAAATTGACCAAACTCTACTGGACACACTCTTGCAAATCTCATTCGGCTGGTGGGGAGTAGGAGACTTGGGAGAAAGGAACAAAACTTTGCATGATCTTGTCCCTGCCTACCATTTTCCTCCTTGCTCTTAAACTCTGGGTCTCTTTCCTTTTTTTTTGAAGGCCCTAATCTCTTTGCTACCTCAGGTCCTTTGCATATGCTGTTCCTTGTGCTTTGTGTAAAAAACTCTTCTTCCCCCAGCCACTTCTCTTGCTCCAAGATGGGATTCTTCCTATCTTTCAAATAGAACTTCAGCTGGGCGCAATGGCTCATGCCTGTAATCTCAGCACTTTGGGAGGTGGAGGTGAGAGGATTGCCTGAGCCCAGGATTCAAGACCAGCCAGCAACTTGATGAGACCTTGTTTCCACAATCAATCAAGAAAAATTAGCTAAGTGTGGTAGTACACGCCTGTAGTTCCAGCTGCTTGGAAGGCTGAGGTGGAAGAATTGCCTGAGCCCAGCAGGTCGAGGCTGCAGTGGCCATAAGCATGCCACTGCACTCCAGCCTGGGTGACAGAGTGAGACTCTGACTCAAAAAAGAATAGAGCTTCTCGGTCATGCCCTCAAAAAAGATGTCTTTCTGGCCACTGAATCTATTTAAGTCCCCCCTACTTCTAGTAAAAGGGTCCTGTTTATTTTCCTCTTGGCTTTTTCCTTTGATTTATTTATTTGTTTATTTAATTTTGTTTTTCTTCCCCTGCTAGACTCCAAGATCCATGAAGGTCAAGATCACGTCTGGCTTGTTCATTGTTATATTCCCAGTAGACAGCACAGGCCCCAGTGGGTGCTTAATACATAATTATTGAGTGAAGGAACATAGGATTAAATGCAAAAGAATAGGTGGATGGATGAAATCCATCAGGTTCAATGGCAAAATTGGTTCAATGGCAAAATGGAAAGAAGGAAAAGCAATGTAAAGCTGCTCTCTTCACAAAGCAACTGCTCTCTCTTCCTCATACAGGGTAACAGTTACCAGCTGGAACCAATGACAAGAACATCACTGGGAGAAGGCTCTTCATCTTTTCTAGGGTGCCTGGCCTTTGCTACCGCTGCTCGACTATTTTTTAAAAGCAGATTTGCTCCCATGACTCATTCCACTTCGACACCTACTCAGAGGAATTCATGCTCCCTGACCACGTGCCCGCTGTCCAGGTAGGTGACCAGATGTGCAGCAGGTGGTTTGGGATCAGAAACATGCCACCAATAATTCATCAGGGGGATCATTGACAAGGGTCAGCATAGGGTAACTACAGATCATTGGAGGCCAATGACACAAGCCGCTGCAGGAGAGGTTAGGACATTTGGGTGTTCATGGCAGCATCGCTCTGCCAGCCAGAAATGCCCGTCCCAGTTCCCTCTTCAAAATCCTTCTCTCTCCTCTCACACAGTCTTTCAATCAGATTTTGCCCTTTATCACCCTACGAACCACAGAACCAAGGAGTTTTGTTCGTTTGTATCTGCGGCCCTTTGAAACATGTGGACCTGTTTAGTGACATCCTCTGCAGCCTGTAAGCCTAGAGAGACAAGCACGACTTGAGTTAGGGAGCCAAGTTCCTGAGTTCCACCTCTCCCTGCTCCTTACCAGCTAGATGGCATAGACAGCTGACTTAACCTCTTCAAAGCTCAGTTTCCTCTCCTGATGAATGGGCACAGCCAAGCCCATTTACTGAGCAACGTCAAGGATTTCTTGAGACAAGAGAACATGAGTGCTTCCTAATCTGTCAAAGAAATTCCTATGTTCCTGGTAGCATTTCCCTTCTTCAGTCAAGGAGGGCTATGGGAAGCAGAGGGTTAAAGATTCAGAAACCAAAAACTCTCTCTACAACAGAACAAAGGAGAAAATAATACCCACTTCCGGATGCACATGAAGGACAGATTGCTTAGGATGGGATTGCAATTGGGTCTCCAAGTGGGAGAAATGATTGCTGCCCTCATCAATATTACTGCCGGCTAAATCTACATGGGCCTCGATCAGGTAATTGAGGTCCCAAATTTAGTTTTTATCCAGACGCCAAGATTAATAGGAATGGCTGCTTGGAATTAACTCTTTGTAGTTTTCTTTGTAGTTTTCTAATGCACACTGCACTTGGGAGTCGACATTCACATTTTCGTACTGAACATGTAGAAGGTGAAGATCGGCTGTCTGATTTAGCTAGTCTAAATGTTAAAACAGTCAAGGTCATAGGATTTCTGTAGAGTTGTCAGCTCCAGCTTGACTCCAGAAGAGGCTCAACTCTGTGAACCCCTGGATAACTGCTTTCAAGAGGCCGTGGAAGGACCACTGAGACACAGGACAATAATGACAGGGGGCAGTCTACCTTAGCCACTATAGAAACAACACCGCCACAGACTAACCACATATGCACAACTAAAACACTCAGCAATACCACTCTCTTGTTTAGGCAGTGGCATTCATATTATTTTAGATAGGAAAATATAGAGTATTTAGAAAGTAAATGAGAGAGAGAGAGAGAAAGAGAGAAAGAAACCAGGCTTGGTGGCTCAGCCTGTAATCCTGCGCCTTTGAGAGGCCGAGGTGAGTGGATTGCCTGAGCCCGCAGGTTTGAGACCCGCCTGGGCAGTGAGACCTCATCTCTACAATAAATCAAAAAAATCAGCCGGGTGTGGTAGCGCATGCCTGTAATTCCG
>NW_007258907.1:1162951-1163759 GCF_000164805.1 Carlito syrichta | reverse complement strand
GAGTGAGACTCCAAATCAAAAAAAAAAAAAAAAAAAAAGAGAGAGAAAGAAAGAGGAGACTCATCCTCCCCCCGCCCGCCTCCAGGTAGGGGAGGTGGCCAAAGCTGGGAAAAACATGGTGGTCATAGTCAAAGAGCTACATAGCCCGACCAGACATTAGCAAAGCAATGGGCTGGCATTCATATTATTAAGGCAATAAATATTGAATGTTTATCATGTACCTTGCCCAATACATCTTTTTCATTTGGCTGTTCCTGAGTTGTTTCCTTTATAGTAAACTGGAAATAGTAAGTAAAGTGTTTTCCTGAATTCTGTGAATCACTCTATTAAATTATAAAACCTTGGAAGAGGTAATTGGAACCCTCAAATTTGTAGTCAGCTGGTCAGAAATTTGGGTAATCTGGACATCCCACTTGTGGCTAGTGTCTTAAGTGGGGGCAGTTTGATGAGGCTGAGCCCTTAAACTGTAGGGTCTGTGTTAACTTTATTTATTGAGTTGGGGGTCTCACTCTGTCACCCAAGTTGGAGTGCAGTGGCATGATCACAGATCACCACAGCCTCAACCTCCTGGGTTCAGGCAATCTTTCCACCTCAGTCTCCCAAGTACCTGTGACTATAGGTGCATGCCACTGCACCTGGCTAATTTTTTTGTAGACACAATGTCTCATTGCCCAGTCTGGAAGTCTGGGCTAACTTTACATAGTTTGTGTCAGAATAGAATTTAATTGTTGGTGCTGAAAAAGACACTATGCATTGGGTGTTGGGTGCCCTTGAAGGACAGATTGCTTAGGATTTTTTCTTTTTCTTT
>NW_007258907.1:1159983-1162931 GCF_000164805.1 Carlito syrichta | reverse complement strand
AGTCTCACTCTGTTGCCCAGACTGGAGTACAGTGGCACGCTCCCAGCCACCGCAGCCTCGACCTGCTGGGCCCCGGCGATACTTCCGTCTCGGCCTTCCAAGTAGCTGGAACTACAGGCACACGCTACCACGCCCAGCTAATTTTTTGATTTATTGTAGAGATGAGGTCTCGCCAACTTGCCCAGGCGGTTCTCAAACCCGTGGGCTCAGGCAATCCACTCACCTCGGCCTCCCAAAGCGCGGAATTACAGGCTGAGCCACCGAGCCTGGCAGGATTTTTTCATGTATTAATAGAAAAAAGGTGAGAAAAAAAAACCATGACCATGTCATAAAATCTATTTTTAAAAAAATCCAATACCCTTTCATAATAAAAACACATGACAAACTAGGAGTAGAAGGGAAACTTTGTCAGCCTTTATAATGGCATCTATGAAAGAGGCTCCACTAGCAACATACTTAATGGTATAGGATTGAAAGTTTTCCCCTTAAGATCAGGAAGTAGCCAGCAATGTCCACTCTGGCCATTTCTAGTCAACATTGTATGGGTCTAGCCAGGGCAGTTAGGCAAGGAGGGAAAGAGACATTCAGATTGGAAAGGATGAAGTAAAACTATCTCTATTCATAGATGACATGCACTTACATATAGAACTCCCTAAATAATTCACACACACACAAACACTCATTAGCGTTAATATAAAAATTCAGCAAAGCTGCAGCACCAATACATAAAAACAAGCTATATTTCTATATACTAGCAATGAGCAATCCAAAAAGGAAACTAAGAAAGGAATCCCACTCCATCCATAGTAGCATCAAAAAGAATAAAATTCTTAGGAATTAATTTAACTAAAAAGCACAAGATTTATACAATGAAAACAACAAGATGTTGCTGGAAAAAACCTAAACAAATGGAAAGACATTTTGTGTTCATGGATTGAAAGACTAAATATTGTTAAGATGGCAACACTCAGCCGGGCTCAGTGACTCAGCCTGTAATCCTGCGCCTTTGGGAGGCTGCGGTGAGTGGATTGCCTAAGCCCGTGGGTTCGAGACCCGCCTGGGCAACTTGGTGAAACCTCATCTCGACAATAAATCACAATGAGCCGGGCGTGGTAGTGCGCGCCTGTAGTTCCAGCTACTTGGAAGGCTGAGGTGGAAGGATCGCCAGAGCCCAGCAGGTCGAGGCTGCGGTGGCTGGGAGCGGCCACTGCACTCCAGTCTGGGTGACAGAGTGAGACTCCAACTCAAAAAAAAAAAAAAAAAAAAGAAGGCAACACTCCTCAAATTGATTTACAGCTTCAATACTATCTTTATCAAAACCCCAGTTGCCTTCTTTGCAGAAATGGACTTTATCCTAAAATTTATAAGAAATTGCAACAGACCCCAATAGCCTAAACAGTCTTGAAAAAGAACAAAGTTGAGTACTCACACCTCCCAATGTCAAAACTTACCACAAAGCTACAATAATCCAACCAGCATGGTACTGACATAAGGATAAATATATAGATCAATGGAATAAAATTGAGAGTTCAGAAATAAACCCACACATCTACTGTCAATTGATTTTTGACAACAGTGCCAAAACCATGTAATAGTGAAAGAAGAGTCTTTTCAATAAATGTTGCCAGGATAACTAGATATCCATATGCTAAAAAAATAAAGTTGGACCTCTCCTTCACACCACATACAAAAATAAATTTTAAATGGATCAAAAACTGGGTGTGGTGCCTCATGCCTGAATCCCAGCACTTTGGGAAGCCAAAGCCAAAGGATTTCTTGAGCCCAGGAGTTTGAGACCAGCCTAGGCAACATAGCGAGACCTCTTCATTAAACAAATCAAAAAAAAAAATTAACTGAACTTGGTGGTGTGCACCTGTAGTCTCAGCTACTCAGGAGGCTGAGGTAGAAGGATCACTTGAGCCCAGGAGTTCAAGGTTGCAGTGAGCCGTGATCATGCCACTATGCATCAGTCTGGGCAACAGAGTGAAACCCCGATTCAAAAAAAAAAAAAGAATCAAAAACTTAAATGTAAGAATGGCCAGGCTTGTTGGTTCAACCTGTAATCCCAGCACTTTGGGAGGCCGAGGCAAGTGGATTGCCTGAGCCTGAGGGTTTAAGACCAGCCTGGGCAATTTGGTAAGACCTCCTCTCTACAACACATTTTAAAAAAAAATTAGCCAGGCTCAGTGGTTCAGCCTGTAATCCCGTGCCTTTGGGAGGCTGAGGTGAGTGGATTGCCTGAGCCCGCGGGTTCAAGATCCGCCTGGGCAACTTGGCGAGACCTCATCTCTACAATAAATCAAAAAATGAGCCGGGTGTGGTAGTGCGCGCCTGTAGTTCCAGCTCCTTGGAAGGCTGAGGCGGAAGGATCGCCGGAGCCCAGCAGGTCGAGGCTGCGGTGGCCGGGAGCAGCCACTGCACTCCAGTCTGGGTGACAGAGTGAGACTCCAACTCAAAAAAAAAAAAAAAAATTATCCAAACATGGTAACGCGCACCTGTAGTTCCGGCTACTTGGAAGACTGAGGCGCAAGGACTGCCAGAGCCCAGCAGGTTGATGCTGGGGTGGCTGTGAGTGTTCCACTGCACTCCAGCCTGGGTGACAGAGTGAGACTCCTACTTTAAAAAAAAATGTAAGAACTAAAACTATTAAACTCTTAGAATAAAACTTAAGTGTAAATCTTTGTGATCTTGAACTAGATAACAGTTTCTTAGACATAACAACAAAAGCACAAGCAACAAAAGAAAATGTAGATAAATTGGACTTCATCAAAATTTTAAAACTTTTGTGAATCAAAGGACACTGATCAAGAAAGTGAAAAGACAACCCACAGACTGGGAGGAAATACTTGCCAATCACATTTTTGATAAGGATCCAGAAC
This sequence comes from Carlito syrichta, assembly GCF_000164805.1. Lineage (NCBI taxonomy): Eukaryota > Metazoa > Chordata > Mammalia > Primates > Tarsiidae > Carlito > Carlito syrichta. The sequence continues at coordinate 1,160,052 of NW_007258907.1, read as the reverse complement.
ATCTATTTTTTTTTATTTTTTTTTATTTTTTATTTTTTGAGTTGGAGTCTCACTCTGTCGCCCAGACTG
>NW_007258907.1:1153698-1159739 GCF_000164805.1 Carlito syrichta | reverse complement strand
CTCGAACCCGCGGGCTCAGGCAATTCACTCACCTCAGCCTCCCAAGGCGTGGGATTACAGGCTGAGACACTGAGCCCGGCCAGAACATTTAAAGTATCCAAAATATATAAAAACCTCTTACAACTCAACAACAAAAAGACAACTCAATTAAAAGATGAACAAAGGACTTGAATAGACATTCTTCCAAAGAGCATATACAAATGGACTATGAACACATGAAAAGATGCTCAGTATCACTACTTATCAGGGAAATGGAAGTGTAAACTACAATGAGATACTACTTAACACCCACTAGAATGGCTATTAAAAGAAGACAAAATAAGAAGTGTTGGTGAGGATATGCAGGAATTAGGATCCTCATACATTGCTGGTGGGAATGTATAATTGTTTAGCTACTGTGAAAAACAATTTGGCAGTTCCTCAGAAAGTTAAACATAGAATTAACATATGATCCAACAATTCAACCCCCAGGTATATGCCCAAAAAGAAGTGAAATGAGTGTTCAAACGAAAACTTGTATACAGACGTTCATAGCAGCACTATTCACAAGAGCTAAAAGGTGAAAACAACCGTATGTCCATCAACTGATGAATCAATAAACACAACGTGGTGTATCCATTCAGTAAATTGTTATTCAGCCATAAGAAGCAATGAAGTACTGACACATACTACAACATGGAACAACCTTGAAAACACTATGCTAAGATAAAGAATCAGACAGAAAAGACAGCATATTGTGTAATTCCACTTATAGGAAATGTCTGAAATAGGCAAATCCACAGAAACAGAAAGTAGATTAGTGTTTGCCAGGACCTAGGGGTAGGGGAAATAGGGGGTGACTGTTTAATGGGTATGGTAAATCTTTTGGGGGTGAATATGTTCTGGAATTACATAATGGTGGTGGCTGCATGGCATTAATGCTAAAAAAATCACTAAGCTGTATGTTTGAACTTAATTAAAATGATGACTTTGATCATATGTAAATTTTACCTTGATTTCTCCTTTTTCTTTTCTTTTTTTTAAGGCAAAAAAAGATTATTTAAAAGTAATTTAGAAAGAGAATGAGAAGGGAGAAAGAAGATTCACCTCCCCAAGTTTGGGGAGGGGGCCAGAGCCAGGAAGTATGGTGACAGCCATAGCTCAAGGAGCACATGGCCATGCCAGAGTTTAGCAATGTAATGGCCTTCTTTTTCTTAATTTAACAAAAATAAAAATAAATGGCAGGTCAAGATTTGTTTGCTGGTGGAATCATTTTCCCAAATAGTTAAAGGAATCAAACTCTTAATCCTGTGCCATGTGTATCTTTTTCAAGTTTCTTGTTGAGTTTAAAAAATGTTTTTTTGTTTGCTGCAGTTGGAAGAAGCCCCTTATTTTTAACCATGTCATGACTTCGATCATCCATGGCTGTCTCTTTTCAAGAGTGTAAGGGACAGGGATAGAGTCTGCATCCTAGAAGTTTATCACAGTGCCAAGGAAATACTAAAAATAGTGAGGCCTCAAGACTTAGAGAAGACATGGAAACAGCCAGTCAACGTGATCTAGGAAGAAAATAGGACAACCTTTATTTCAGGCCAGTTTGAGCGGTCCCTCTTGGAGTAACTATACGAATAGAAAAACAGCAACAACAACAAAACTCACCATAACACAGAAAAGCAATCTGGATTCCTTCTCTTTCCTCCAGTCCTATAAAATTCTAAGGACTGGGAAAACAAGCAAACAAACAAAAACCCCACTCAGGTGCAATGAATGCCAAGGTTACCAAAAGGAAATGGCGATGATTTTTGAAATGTGAAGACTCATGCACTCAGAATGCTAGGAGCTGTTGAACGCAGAAGGAGCCATTTCCACGGAGGAATCAGACAGCCTTCCAGGGGTTATGACAGGGCTGGGAATGTTCATCTCGGAGCAAGTAGGAAAAAAACAAAAGCCAAAACTATTCTTCATCACCTGACATGTCACCCTTTTCCTCAGGCTTGGCTAAGCCCCACTCTCAGATTCTCAGACACTTAACTCATCTTTTTCCTTCTCCACTGTGAAAATACATCTTGGGGTGTGGGCTGCAGTTTTAGCCATTTCAGAATCTCCCAGATGCTCAGAGTGTCTTTGGGGTTCAGCCTGTGGCCTTTCAGTTTCTGGACCTGGCTTCAGACTTATGGCCTCTTGCATTTCTTCAGCCATTCGTGTCCCTGGGTCTTTGCTGAAGCATCACTGTTTAAACTGGATAACTCATAACCCTCTGTCAAGACTCAATAGATAATTCATCTCTGGAGAGAAGTCTTTCCTGACCCCCCAGACCGGAGGAGACCCTGCGTTCTCACAGTATCCACCCAACTGTGAGCACCTTGAAGGCAAAGGATCTCTGAGTTGGCTGCCTTTATCTAAATGGATAAACTCTCAAGGGAGCATTTCCTCTTCTCTAAAATAACCAGATTAGACAAGATCACTCATGAAATTCGAATACAGCCACACCAATCTATTTGGCCCACACGTTATTTATTTTATTGAAGCAAACATTTTTAAATTGGGAAAGTTCATATTAAAATCTTGAATCTATCTTCTCTTGACAACTCAGGTGATTTGGCAACATGGGGCCCACACTCATGGGTGGACCCATCGGCTGCCCCCTTTGTGGGGGGCACGCGTTGGTCCCACTCCCCTTTAGATTTCTGTAGGCAATGGACTTGAAGTCCTTGGTTAGATGACTCCTCCTGCTCTAGGTCTGAGACCCTGCCACCTTATGTTTCCAATTTCTTTCCCTCTTCCTTTATTCAGACAACAGCATCACCATTTTAGCTTTTATATCGGTGATAGTGAACTAAGATGTTCAGTTTTTCTTGCTTACTTGGGCTTGGGTTTTTTTCTTTTTCATTATGCTTTCTTACTTTTTCTTTTTTCTTTTTTCTTTTTTTTTTGAGTTGGAATCTCACTCTGTCGCCCAGACTGGAGTGCAGTGGCCGCTCCCGGCCACCGCAGCCTCACCTGCTGGGCTCCGGCAATCCTTCAGCCTCAGCCTTCCGAGTAGCCAGAACTACAGGCATGCGCTACCATGCCTGGCTGATTTTTTGATTTATTGTAGAGATGAGGTCTCACTGCCCAGGTGGGTCTCGAACCCGTGGGCTCAGGCAATCCACTCACCTCAGCCTCCCAAAGGCACGGGATTACAGGCTGAGCCACCGAGCCCAGCTTTTTACTTTTTCAACTTTCCTTGTACTTTAAAACAGTAGCTACAAGTCTCCCTGCTTATTTCCTGAACAATTAATCACCAGATAAGATTTAATTATCCTTGACAACAATGTCAATCTTCTAAAAAGCACTATTTGTTTTGGGTTATAGAGTCTCTTCCTCTTTCTCTGTGATAAACTGTGAACAACAAACTCCAATTTCAAAAGCACATTTCAGTGGTAATCCAACTGCATGTGGACTTTTGAAAGTATACATCAAGTACTTGAGCAAATCCTACCTATGTGTAGCCATTTAGGCAATTTCAAATACATTTCCATCGCATAATTACGCACGGACTTTGGTCCTAAAACATACTGCTGTAAACTTAAGTGAAATTGCCACAGATTATTATTTGCTAGAAAGTGCCCAGTTGCAAGGTAGACCTGTCATCAGCTTCCCAATAGAGTTCCATCTTGTCATTTCCCACCAACCAATTGGCCCCAATCAGTCCATACTCAGGTTGTTGGAAAAGCCAAGAAAACAAGCACCCAGTGCAAAGAGGAAGCTCAAATAGCATCTGGCTGGAGCTGAGCAGATTGGCTGGCAAAGCTGGGGATGTTGGGCCTCAAAGTCGAAGTCATGATGTTTTTATACATTAGGGAAAAGAGACCCCTATTTGCCTTCAGGAACCTGTTACTCCATTGATACACCCTATTGACAGAGTTTCCAGGAGTGGGCCTCATCCCTGGCTGCACATTACAAACACCCAAGGGCTTTTTAAAAAGATGCCAATGTTCAGACACCCCTGTGGACCAATTCAATCAACTTTCCAAGAGGGGGCATCAGAAGTTTTAAGCGCTCAGGCAATTCCAGTGTACAATCAGGGTTGAGAACTACTTGTTTACTGAAATACAGTGGTCCCCAAAGTGTGGTCCCTGAATGAATGCATCAGCAGCACCTAGGTGGGAACTTGTTAGAAATGCAAATTCTTAGGCCTACCTTAGAACTACCCAATCAGATTCTTCCAGTAGGTAGGTAGATAGGGTCCAGTAATCTGTATTTTAACAAACATTCAGGGTGATTCTGATATGTGTTGAAGACTGAGAACCACTGGAGTTTTAGGTTTGGGTTTCCATCCTAATTCCACTACCCACTACCTCCCTGACTTGAGGCAAGTCTTTCCCAGCTGAGTCTGTTTTTGCACCTATAAAATGGGAGTGACGAGGATTTAGATGCAAGAATTTTAATATACTATCTGATACAGACTCGACACTCAATTAAATGTTGGCTAAAATGATCCAGGTGCCCAACCCAGATGTGACCCACCATTTTGCTTGCTCATAACCCCCAACCTGCAGTCCTTGGCCCAGTCCACCCATCCTATACCCTTCATCCTTCTTCCTACCACTACAGCCTTAGAGTCCAAGCCCTCATTATCCCTCATTCACGTGGGGTACAGCTGCACAAGAGCTGAGAACAGGAACACCATGGGGCAGAGACAAATGGGGCTGGCTCGGTGGCTCAACCTGTAATCCCAGCACTTTGGGAGACCAAAGCGAGTGGATTGCCTGAGCCCACGGGTTTGAGACCAGCCCAGACAACTTGGTGACATCTCTCTACAATAAATCAAAAAATTGGCTGGGCATGGTAGCGCACGCCTATAGTTCTGGCTACTTGGAAGACTGAGGCAGAAGGATCACTGGAGCCCAGCAGGTCGACACGCTGGGGAGGCCATGAGCGTGCCACTCCAGCCTGGGTGATGGAGTGAGACTCCAACTCAAAAGAAAAGAGACAGATGGGAGCTCAGGGGCCCTCTGTAGGACATTAGGACATGAGATCACAAAGTCACCAGAGGCAGATGCTCTTCTGGTCAACGGTGCTGACTTTTTTTTCCCCTAAGTTTCCATGCTGGGTGACAAGTTTGGTCCCAAAATTTTGAGGAAACCCTTCAGAGATAGCAGATTTGCTACCCGTGGTAGTCAGTCCTAAAGCTTTCTGTGTTATTTGTTGGAACTCAAGCATCCTTAAAATGTAGTGATGGGGATTCACCTCTTATCAACAAGGGTGCCTGAACGAAGCATATTTGTATACCTAACTCTTAACTGTACCCCACAATATCATAATAAAAAATATTGATTAAAAAAAGGTAATGAAGCTGGGCGCAGTGGCTCATGCCTGTAATCCCAACACTTTGGGAGGTGGACGTGAGAGTACTACCTAAACTCAGGGGTTCAAGACCAGCCTGGGCGACAACTTGGCAAGACCTCATCTCTACAATAAATCAAAATTATCCAGGTGTAGTGGCACACACCCATGATTCCAGCTACTTGGAAGGCTGAGGCTGAAGGATTGCCTGGGCCCAGCAGGTCAAGGCTGCAGTGGCCATGAGCATTGCCGCTGCACTCCAGCCTGGGCGACAGAATGAGACTCCTATTAAAAAAAAAAAAAAAGTAATGAAAAAGCCCCTGATCTATCCTCAGGGGCTACTATCTAGAAAGTGACTGCAACATCAAGAACCTTGGCTAGGAGCCTCTGCTCTCTAATGAGGCCCGATCTGTGCACTCATCAAACAGCACTCTCAGATCACTTGAGCCTGAAGGGATATTGGAAAACTCTCTGCTCCTCCTATCTTCTCCTTGCAGGGCAGAACTGCCCATCTTGAGAAACAGCCCTTCATTTCCTGCTTCTCACTGCGTGCCTGAATCCAAAGGGTCTCCCTGGGGAACAGCCATGTGGAAGGAATATGGAAGAAAGGGTGTTAGGATCCAGAGGCTGGATGACACATGAGATGTGGCTTTGCGGCCGGGCTCGGTGGCTCAGCCTGTAATCCCAGCACTTTGGGAGAGCGAGGTGAGTGGATTGCCTGAGCCCGCGGGTTC
>NW_007258907.1:1149251-1153678 GCF_000164805.1 Carlito syrichta | reverse complement strand
AAAAAAAAAAAAAAAAAAAGAAATGTGGCTTTGTTGTTCTTACTCTTCACGACCCTCACTCCTCCTCACTCCCTCATCAGACTCCTGCTCTCGGGGCCTCTCTGCTGGCGACCGCCTTTGCCACCTTCTCTGCCTGGCTCACACTTCTCCCAGCAAATCAGGGGAAAACCTCCCTATCTTCTTCCCAGCATTGCTCAGAGAGTCACCTTCACCGAGTCCCACCTTGACTATCTATTTAAATTGCAGACTAACCCCTTGTCCACACACAGTCTCCCCATCCCCCTCCCTCCCTGGGCTGCACTTTTGTTTATCTGTTTTACTTACCATCCTCAGCTCAGGGCTTCATGGACTAGAGTTGCGTAAGAATCTCCTGGAGAGGTTGTTAGAACACAGACTTCTGGCCCACCCCCAGTGTCTGATTCTAACCAGTTCTTCCGGATGCTGCCTGTATGGAAACCTCACTGTGAGAGTCACAGTGCTCTCAAACCACACACCCTGCTGGAATGCAAGCCCCATAAGGGCAGGGCTCTTTGTTTTGCTTGCTGATGTATCCCAAGAGCCTACAAGAGTATCAGTCCCAGAGTAGATGCTCAACAAATATACCTTTTTGAATAAAATGCATGATAATGAAGAGTTTGGTCTTGGGAGTCAGACAGCCCTGGGCTCAAGTGCAAAATCCACTGTTTCCTATCTGTGACCTTGGGCAGCTTATATAACCTTTTGCAGCCTCAGTGTCCTCATTTGTAGAGTGAGTATAATCATAACTGGCTACCAAATTTGTCGAACCCAGGGCAAAAGGAAAATGCAGGACCTCCTTATTAAAAAATGATTAATTCCGGACATGGCGGCTCATGCCTGTAATCCCAGCACTTTGGGAGACAGAGGCAAGAGGACTGCCTGAGCCTGGGAGTTCAAGACCAGCCTGGGCAATTTGGTGAGACCTCATCTTTACAATAAATTTTAAAAATTGGCCGACATGGTGGCACACAACTGTAGTTGCAACTATTTGGAAGGCTGAAGCAGAAGGATCACCTGAGCCTAGCAGGTTGAAGCTGCAGCAGCCATGACTGTGCCACTGCACTCCAGCCTGGGTGACAGAGAAAGACTCCGACTCAAAAAAAAAAAAGATTAAGAATTTCAAGGTGGTTATGGCAGAGCATTCAACTGGGCACAGATCTCTTGAGTACAGGACTCGGTAGGACCACACTAGTTGCATATCCACGATGCTGCGGCTGGTATTATAAGATACAGTGTCTATGTCATGGGATTGTTATGAAGACCAAACAGGACAAGGCATGTGGAAACACCTTACACACTTCCTGGCACATTGTAGGTACAAGAACACATGAATTTTCCTTGTACAACTACCTTCCTCTTCCGCCCACCTATCACCTCTCAGACAATACATTTTCATGACTCCAGGAGCTCTCGTCCTCCCCTTTGTGCCTGGCCCTGTTGGGAACTCACAGAAAAGCTCTGCTACTGTTGACTTGGTCTTGGCCTTGCCAGCTATTCCTGGGCAGAAGAGGAGATGTCCTCTGCCAAGAACTCTTGGTTGCCACAAAGCCTGGGAGTTCTAGGGCTGGTTCTGGGAGGAACAGGCTGGGCAGGAGGGGCGAACGGAGCCCCACCGCCCACTGCCCTGAGTCCATGCAGCTGGCACTGAGGCTGCTCCCCTTGGACAAATGGGTGATCACGTTGACCAGCATAAAATGAACGAGTCCCACCCTTGCTCCTTTCACCCATTCCAGGGGACCAACAGAAGAACAATTATTTTTGGAACTGGAAAGCATCCCTTTCTATCACTTTGCTTGTTGTGTTAGCTTGCCTCACAGACTCTGAAATAAGCAGACCTGGCAGAAAGAACTGGACTCCATGTGGGTGTTGAGATGGTAGGGAATGGGAGTTGGGGCCAAGGAGGAGGGAGAGAACAAAAGCCCGCCCCTCATTCATAAACCTGAATCTTAAGCCGGGCTCAGTGGCTCAGCCTGTAATCCCGCGCCTTGGGTGGCTGAGGTGAGTAGATTGCCTGAGCCCGTGGGTTTGAGACCCACCTGGGCAACTTGGTGAGACCTCATCTCTACAATAAATTTAAAAATTAGCCAGGTGTAGTAGCGCGCGCCTGTAATTCCAGCTACTTGGAAGGCTGAGGTGGAAGGATCGCCGGAGCCCAGCAGGTCGAGGCTGCGGTGGCCGGGAACGGCCACTGCACTCCAGTATGGGCGACGGAGTGAGCCTCCAACTCAAAAAAAACCCCTGAATCTTTTGGGCTGTGGATACCAACACCTCCTGCCCCAACCTGAACAAAGCAAAGAGCCAGAGCCAGAGGCCTTGCCCACGTCAGGGTCACCGCAGACCAAGGTGGGACTGAGCTTCCCGCAATGCACACAAGATCATGGGATGGGGCAGGGGGAAGGGGAGAAGATGGGTCCATGCCAGTCTCAACCATAAAAAACACAAAAAAGCCTATTTTCCAAAGGCTTCTCCCTACATCTCTTTTTAGGCCTATTTATTTATTCAGTTAATCATTTATGAGTCTGGGTCTCACTCTGCCGCCCAGGCTGGAGTGCAACACAAACCTCCTGGGCTCAGGTGATTCTTCTGCCTCAGCCTCCTGAGTTGCTGGGACTACAGGCATGTGTCACCATGCCTGGCTAATTTTTTTATTTTTATTTTTTATAGAGATGAGGTTTTGCTATGTTGCCCAGGCTGGTCTCAAACTTCTGAGCCTCCCTAAGTGCTGGAATTACAGTCGTGAGTTGCTGTGCCTGGCCCTTTTAGGTCTTTTTTTTTTTAAACATCACCTCCTCTAGTCAATAATGTAATTCAATTCACAAAACATCCATTTGTGCTTAGTCTTTCAGGTGAGCAACACCTGTGGCCAGAAGTGGTATTCACATGCACACACCTGTGTATATGCACACATATCATGCAAGTTAATGACTTCCAATAATAAAGGCTCCCTTATCAGGGACCCACGTGTGCCAAGCCATGGGGGGCGGGGTGTCTAGTTCACATCCTGTGAGGGCATTTAATGCTCACGCGACCCTGTGCGGGCTACTTCGTCCTTCTGATCTGTCTTTTTCTCTTTTGCACCTGGAGTCGTGAGGATAAGAGATAATGAATATTAATGAGGTGACTGACACTGGGTAATAGTTAATAATAGCGAATTTGCAAGATTGTTGGAATGGTCACCCGAAATAACAAATGCACTCGACCCGTGGAAACTGCCCACAAAGCATCCACTGAAAGCAGCTGAGGAACCCAAGTTAGATAGCCACACTGCTTTCCTGAGATGTCACAGTAAGTAATAGTAATGTGGGACTGCTTCCTTCTCCCCTCTTTCTTTCTTGGATGAGATCCCCTTTCCATGGCCTCAATGACAGAACCCGCCAGCTTGGAGTCACCCAGCCAGCCCCTTGCCCCATTGCCTGGGTGACTGGAGGGTGATGTGGACAGGGCTGGGGTACTGCAACTCCTAAAACAAAGCAGTGTCTCCACGGAAGTTTCTTACCAAGTGTGAGCCCACTGCAGCACCAGGAACTGCCCAGGCAGCCCCCAAGGGCTTCTTATTTACAAGTTGACATCTCTCCAAAATGCTGCACCCATAGAATGACACTAAAAGGATTGAAAGAAGAGGACATTCATCCTACAACTTTACAAGGTTATTCCATTCTCTCTTGTATGGCTATGGGAGCGATAATTGGTACAACCACTTCAGAAAACTCTTTGGTAGTATCTTTAAAGATCATTTGCATTTCCTATTCAAGAGAAAACAGTGCCTATGCCCACCAAAAAAGCACCTTCAAGATCATTCACAGCACTTTATTCACAATAGCCCCAGACTTGAAACAACCCAGAGACTCATCTCAGCAAGAGATGGTAAATAGATTGCAGCACATTCATCAAATGGAAAGCTACACAACAATTTAAAATAAAAATTGGCAAGGCGTGATGCCTCACACCTGTCATCCTAGCACTTCAGGAAACTGAGGCAGGAAGATCACTTGGGTCCAGGAGTTTGAGAGCAACCTGGGCAACAAAGCCAGACCCTGTCTCTACAAAAAAGTGTAAAAATTATCTAGGCGAGGTTGAGGCTGTGGTGAGCGGTGACTATGCCGCTGTACTCCATTCAAACTGGGAGACGAAGTGAGACTCCAACTCAAAAAAAAAACAAACAAAAAAACACTCACTGCCACATGCAAAAACTCAAATGACTTTACAGACTTGTTCAGAGAAAGAGACCAGACATAAAAGAATACACATTGTATTTTTCCATTTATATAACATTCAAAGACAGGCAAACCAACCAATGGTGATAAAAAGTCAAAATAGCCGGGCTCGGTGGCTCAGCCCGTAATCCCATGCCTTTGGGAGGCTGAGGTGAGTGGATTACCTGAGCCCGCGGGTTCAAGACCCACCTGGGC
>NW_007258907.1:1144548-1149119 GCF_000164805.1 Carlito syrichta | reverse complement strand
GCCACTGTACTCCAGTCTGGGTGACAGAGTGAGACTCCAACTCAAAAAAAAAAAAAAAGTCAAAATAGCGGCTATGTCTTGGGAAATACTGACTTTGAAGAGGATGAGATAACCCTTCCAGTGCTGTAAATATCCTGATCTGGGTGGGGTTACAGGATTATATACATATGTAAACAGCAAACTGAATACCCAAGGTTAGTGCACTTTACACATCATTTGTGTGTTATATATATTCCAATAAAAATGAATAAATAATTCTATTCCTTTGCCAGAATCTACTGTCTGTGTGAGCAGTGAACGAATAAATCCAGTAACTCTCCTGGGAGGAGCACATCTATATTGCATTTTATTTGTTTTTGTGCTAATGGCCTTAATTTTAAACGTGTACACATTTGAAACACACCACAGTTTTTGCAATCCGTGTTGACATTTCTTCATTGTTCAATAAACCAAAGCTTCAAGAAAGGGCGATGTCCTGGCCCTCCCTGAACTTCCGGGAGGCCCCAGGCCAAGTAGACAAGGGTGGGGGTCAAGGCGGGCCATGTTCTAAGGACTCCTGACACAGCCTGGAGATGGGGTAGGGTGTGGTCAAGTGCCAGCATTGGACGGTACTGATGAGGCAGGAAAGTGGGCTCAGGGTGCCCAGGCCTGACATGAACCCTCTCTGTCGCCTGTCTGGAAGGAACCTACAGTTGCCTGAGCTTTCCTTTTATTTATTTATTTTTTTGAGTCAGAGTCTCACTTTGTTACCCAGACCGGAGTGCAATGGCCGCTCCCGGCCACCGCAGCCTTGACCTGCTGAGCTCTGGTTATCCTTCCACCTCAGCCTTCCAAGTAGCTGGAACTACAGGCGAGCGCTACCACGCCCAGCTAATTTTTTTTTTATTTATTGTAGAGATGAGGTCTCGCCAAGTTGCCCAGGTGGGTCTCGAACCTGTGGACTCAGGCAATCCACTCACCTCAGCCTCCCAAAGCACTGGGATTACAGGCTGAGCCACCAAGCCCGGCTCTGAGCTTTCTAAAGCCCAAGTGGTGCCAATCTTTTCAAAGCTGTCAGGGCACATAAGGCATATTGCCTAGGTCAAGGTGGTTTTGTCCCTCCACTAAGAACACAGCCCTGGAAAAGAGACCTGGGAGCTAGAAAACAGTCAAGCACTGCCCAGAGGGCTAGTCAGGGCCAACTCCCCGGTGTCTGTCCTGTGTGGTCACACAGGACCCCCTTCTGAGAAGGGCCTCACGCGTGGTTAAATACACTGCTATCATTGCTTTAAGATTCTTTTGGGTTTTTTTTTTTGGTTTTTTTTTTAGTTGGAGTCTAACTCTGTTGCCTAGACTGGAGTGCAGTGGCTGCTCCCGGCCACAGCAGCCTCGACCTGCTGGGCTCTGGCGATCCTTCCGCCTCAGCCTTCCAAGTAGCCGGAATTATAGGCACGCGCTACCACGCCCGACTGACCTTTTGATTTATTGTAGAGATGAGGTCTCGCTGCCCAGGCGGGTCTCGAACCCGCGGGCTCAGGCAATCCCCTCACTTCAGCCTCCCAAAGGCACGGGATTACAGGCTGAGCCACCGAGCCCGGCTGCTTTAAGATTCTTAATCATTGTTGAACAAGGCACCCTGCCTTTTTGTTGTCCCCCCCCCCCAAACGTAATGACCAGTCCTAGAGGTAGCAGAGTGTGGTGTCAGCGGCCCGTGTCTGGAGTCAGAGTACTGTTCCCACCTCTGCCCCTTGCTAGCTGGGGCATCCCAGCAGAGCCATTTAAGATCCGTGCCTCTTGCCTGAGCCCGCGGTTCGAGACCTGCCTGGGCAACTTGGCGAGATCTCCTCTCTACAATAAATCAAAAAATTAGCCGGGCATGGTAGCACATGCCTGTGGTTCCAGCTACTTGGAAGGCTGAGGTGAAGGATCACCAGAGCCCAGCAGGTCGAGGCTGCGGCGGTCGGAAGCGGCCACTGCACTTCCAGTCTGAGCGGCAGAGTGAGACCCCAACTAAAAAACAAAACAAAACAAACAAAAAAAGATCTGTGCCTCGATTCTTTATCCGCAGTGTGGGGCAGCAGCAATATCCCTTCAGAAGGTATTAAGAGAATCAAGTCAGCCTTCGGCTCCGGGTGTGGGACATTCAAATGCTCAGTGAGGTTCCGTGATTAGCTCTAAGATGAAGGAAGGTGGATTACTGAGGCGGCCACCATGCCTGGACCTGCCTCCAAAATGCCTTGCCTAAAGTCAAGAGCCAAAGAAAGAAGCTTTCGGATTAACTCTTCCAAAATAGCAAATGTTCCCTCTTCAGCATGAAGTCTAACACCAGCTGCCTTATTACACCCCAGGAGAAATGTGTCCCCATCCAGTCACAAAAGCTTGGTATCAACCCACAGAGGGAACAAAAAATAGTCTGAAATGCTGAAAAAACCAATAGCATCAGGTACACGTTATCCAGTCCATCTTTGATTTGAGAGTTCACCGGAGCATGGCCGACACATGGTTATCTTAGTCCTATATGTCTCTTCTGTAAATAGACTTCTGTTAAAAAACATTTTTTTTTGACTGACTTGGAAAAATGGAAAGAAACACAAAGAGCAGCTAGAAGACTTTTTCTCTGTATCCCTTCCTACAAAATGGGCAGCTCCGCAAACTCCCAAGATCCTGACTGTTCACACATTAATTAACCTCTTGAGGCCTCAGTTTCTCCCCTTGTAAATAGGAAGTGTACACAGTGGTGATCGGGACTCCCAGGGATGTTGTCACACTTCCAAGGACCTGCTGTGTGGCCTGGGACCCACACTAGCTCTCTCTACGCTTCTGTTCCCTCGTCTCTAATGGCCCCTACCTCCTGGGGCTGTTGTGAGGATGAAGCAAGATCATATACTTAAAGTGTCTAGACAGGGCCCAGCACATAATTAATGCTCAGTAAATGTTAGAGGCTCACCATGAGTGTACTATGCCCAGTGCAGCCCAGCAGAATCAAGAGAGAAGTCACAGTAGCAGCTGTTCGAAGTGTTACTCAGACTGCCCCAGGACCTTTGGCCCAGGGACTGCAGATCCCTCTGGGGAAGCCTCAAGAAGGTGAGACCCTTAAGAGGCACCAGTGATTGGTCAAGGCCCAGGGATAACCCCAACCTAACTGAGATCTTCTCAAGCTTCCCCACCCTGAGGACCCTAACTGTGAGCTTCAGAGTCATTTTAATGTCAGAGCAGAAAAGAACCATAGAGGTCAATGAACCTTCATTCTTCAATTAAAAATGAGGAACTTGGCTGGGTGTGGTGGCTCACACCTATAATCCCCGCACTTTGGGAGGCCAATGTGGGAGGGTTATCTGAGCCCACCGGTTCAAGACCAGCCTGGCCAACTTGGCAAGACCTCATCTCTACAGTAAATCAAAAAATTAGCCGAGTATGGTGGCACACGCCTGCAGTTCCAGCTACTTGGAAGGTTGAGGTGGAGGATCACCTGAGCCCAGCTATGAGCGTGCCACTGCACTCCAGCCTTGGTGACAGAGTGAGACTCCAACTCAAAAAATAAAAAAATAAAAATGAGGAACTAGCCAGGTGCGGTGGCTCACACCTATAATCCCAGCACTTTGGGAGGTGGAGGCAAGAGGATTGCCTGAGCTCAGGGGCTCAAAACCAGCCTGAGCAACCTGGCAAGATCTTGTCTCTATAATAAATTAAAAAATTAGCCAGGTGTGGTGGTATGTGCCTGTAGTTCCAGCTACTTGGAAGGCTGAGGCCTAAAGATCACCTGAGCCCAGCAGGTCAAGGCTGAGGTGGCCGTGAGTATGCCTCTGCACTCCAGCTTGGGCACCAGAGTAAGACTCCAACTCAGGAAAAAATAAATAAATAAATAAGGAACTTGGGCTCAGAGAGGGCAAGTGGTTTGCCCAAGGTCACACAGTAGAATAGGGGCTGAGCTGGCACCGGGTTTGTGATTTTGCACAGCCCTGCCTACTTTTTCCCTCTATGGCTCATTCTGTCGGAGCCCCTGACTCCTCCTATGGGGTCCTCCTGCCTCTCAGTATCCCGGGTGGACTTTCGATCTGGTTACAAGCTCATCTAATTCTTGGCCACATCCTACTAGAGATCCATTTTTCTTACTGAATCAGGCCACCATTAGGTCCTGAAAGCCCCATAAGTCTTCTATGGATGAGCAGATCCCTTAATCTTTTATTCCAGAATCCTATTTATATATATTTATCCATATGGCTATATAAACAGGGCTCTGAGACATATACGTGGCAGGTTATTGCTGTAGCATGGCTGTTCTTCCCGAGAGGAAAACAAAAATGATGTATGGCGGAGGCTCTCTCCACGCAGAAAGCTCCCGTCTGATTTATTAAGAGTTAGGCTGCAGCCACATGCTCTGAAGTAGCGAATCTGTGCAGTTATCTGAGAACAGGACACTCAGCTACAGAAATCAAAAAGGCAAGTCCAGATGTTTTGGCCGGAGCACAAAACATCTCAGAGCAGTCACCAGCACCAGTGTATGAACTGGGATTCCCTTGGGTGTGAATTTAAGTTAAAAAGGGGAGCCTGCTGAAAGGATCCTGGGTGTCTCTGGAAAGACCTGAGGAGAG
>NW_007258907.1:1139749-1144528 GCF_000164805.1 Carlito syrichta | reverse complement strand
TCCCCCTTCCCTCTGGGCCTTGGTTCCATTCTTCTCTCTCCTTCCAGTTTGGCATTCTCCATATGGAAGAAAACATGGCAGTCAACAACTCCCACCTTTTGTCTCTTACAGCTTCCACTAACTGACTTTGTGCTTTCTCTGGTCCCAAGTACAAAACCCCGCCGAAGCAGCTGGGTGCAGTAGCTCATGCCTACAATCCCAGCACTTTGGGAGGCGGAGGTAGGAGGATTGCTTGAGTACAGGAATTTGGACCACATAGCGAGACTTTGTCTCTACAAAAAATACAAAACTTAGCCAGGTTTGGTGGTGCACTCCTTCAGTCCCAGCTACTCGGGAGGCTGAGGTGGAAGGATCATCTAAGCTCAGGAAGTCAAGGCTACAGTGAGCTGTGATCATGCCTCTGCACTCCAGCCTAGGTGACAGAGTGAGACCTTGACTTGAAAAAAATAAAATCCATGGAATGGAACTCATGCCCTCTCTGTGGCACAAAGGTTGCAGCAGGGTCATGAGAAGCCAGAGAGCTGCTGCAGAAACCACATGACGGACGGAGGTGGGAAGGGGCAATTCTCAGATGATGTGGGGGAATTTTGTGTGTCATTAGGCAAAGCAACCGAAATGCTTTTCCCCCCCATTCACTGTGTAGACTTGGAATAGGCTCTTTACCTCTCTGTGCTTTGGTTTCCTTAAGTGTAAGATTGGAATAATGGTGTGCCCCCTAAAGGCAGTGGGTTCTGACTATTTTGTTCACTGATACATCCCCAGTGTCTAATCGACATGGTCATGGTCAATAAATATCTACTGAATAAATAAATAAATGACAACTCCCTTGTAAGATTATTGGGAGAATTAATTGAAATAATAAAAATAGCTAACATTTAAAGAGCACGGCCAAGCATGGTGGGTCACACCCGTAATACCAGCATATTGGGAGGCCAAGGCAGTAGGATCGCTTGAGGCCAGGAGTTTGAGAGCAGCCTGGGTAGCTCTGTCCTTACAAAAAATAAACAAATTAGCCAGGCATGGTGGTGCATGCCTGTAATCCCAGCTACTCAGGAGGCTGAAGCAGGAGAATTGCTAGAGCCCAGGAGGTCATGGTTGCGGTGAGCTATGTTAGCGCCACTACACTCCAGCCTGGGCAACAGAGCAAGATCCTGTCTCTATATTACAGAGGAAGAGAGAGAAAAAGAACACTTATGTGTCAGAAACTATTCTAAGCATATAATGTTAATATATGTAGGGCACTTAGAACAGTGCCTGGTAGAGCCGGGCTTGGTGGCTCAACCTATAATCCCGCGCCTTTGGGAGACTGAGGTGAGTGGATTGCCTGAGCCTGAAGGTTCGAGCCCGCCTGGGCAACTTGGCAAGACCTCATCTCTACAATAAATCAAAAATTAGCCGGGCGTGGTAGCGCGCGCCTGTAGTTCCAGCTACTTGGAAGACTGAGGCGGAAGGATCGCCGGAGCCCAGTAGGTCGAGGCTGCGGTGGCCGGGAGTAGTCACTGCACTCCAGTCTGGGCGACAGAGTGAAATTCCAACTCAAAAACAAACAAACAAACAAAACAAAACAAAAGAACAGTGCCTGGTGCATGTGTGCTCACATTAAAGAAAACTAGGATCCAGGGAGTTAAGCACCTTGTCCAAAGTCATTAGATAGTAAATGACAAAAGCAGGATTGCAGTTCAGGGCTTCAGGAAACCACCATGCTTCCTTCCCGCTTCACAGACATTCTCTAGACCAGTAGTTTTCAACCCTGGGTTGTGACCGTGGAGTGGAATGATGGGGGTGTGTGAATAAATATGGGATATAGAATAAGTGTCCATATGTGTAAAAAGCATTGTGGGTAAAATGAATGAATATGCTGGGCACTGTGGCTCATGCCTGTAATCCCAGCACTTTGGGAGGCCAAGGCGAGAGGATTGCCTGAGCTCAGGGGTTGGAGACCAGCCTGAGCAGCATGGCGAGACCTTGTCTCTACAATAAATAAAAAAATCAGCCAGGTGTGGTGGCGTGCACCGGTGGTTCCAGCTACTTGAAAGGCTGAGGCAGAAGTATCACCTGAGCCCAGAAAGTTGAGGCTGCAGTGGCTGTGAGCATGCCACTGCACTCCAGCCTGGGCAACAGAATGAGACTCCAACTCAAAAAAAAAAAAAAAGAATGAATATGTTGATCACAGATACATAGGTGGCCATTTCAAAATGTATTGCGTGTTATAGTGTTTAGTGAAATACAAGTTAATAATGTGAATTACTACTGAATACATAGTAGCCTAAGATCATGTTGTATTTTCCCAGTCAGCAAATACTACAAGCACATCTGCTATTATTGGGGAGGCTTGTGAAACGTAAGTCAAGGTTGCCCAAGGTCACATGATGAGTAAGAGCTAGAATGCAGGTCCCTGGACCATAAAGGTTTTCAGAGTATCAAACGCCAAATGAATGGGGGAGATGATCTCCTTCCATTCTGACAGTGTCCAGCGTTGGTGAGGAAGTGGTGTCATGGGAAGCCATACCCTGTTTTGGAGTGGGGATGGAATTCTCATAAGCTCTTGGGAGCAATTTGGCATTTTCTAGCAAAGTTGAGGGTATACACACCCTATGATCCACCAAATACACTTTTAGGATTATGCCGTAGACACATAGACAAAGAGACCTGTTCAAGACCATTCAAGGAAGGGGCCAGGCATGGTGGCTTATGTCTGTCATCCCAGCACTTTGGGAGGCTGAGGTGGGAGGATTGCTTGAGCCCACGAGTTTGAGACCAGCCTGGGCAACATAGTGAGACCTCATCTCTACGAAAAGTAAAAAATTAGCTGGGCGTGGTGGGACATGCCCATAGTCCTCAGAAAGTTGAGGCAGGCGGATCACCTGAGTTCAAGAGGGCAAAACTGCAGTGAGCCGTGATCATGCCACTGCACTCCAGCCTAGATGACAGAGTAAGACTCCAACTCAAAAAAAAGGTTGTTCACTGGAGCTTTTAAAAATGGCACTAAGTGACCAGCGAGAGTAGAGCAGACGGAGTGAAACATGTGACGGCTTTCCATGCAGCCGCTGGGAAGAATAACCACTTACATCCACGCACAGGAATAAATCTCAAGGTGAGGCTATGACAATCCAGGCTCATCCTCGACTTGTGAAACTCAGCCCCTTCTCCTTTGCAGACCCCGGTTTCCTTATCTGGAAAATGGGAACTTGTGATCAGACCAGTGGTTTCCCAGACTGTGCTTGGCAAAGCCCTAGAGAAGCTTCACATGTTCTGCAAATGTTTGATCCAAATGTCACCTTTCAAGAATATTTTAAACTATTTTCAACCCGTAGCGAATAACAGGCATGCTCCAAGGTGCTTTGTGCAAAATGCTAACTCATTGCAGAACAGAACAGTGATAATGTTACTGTGGACCTCACCCATTCTTCCAGAAAACTCAAAATGAGCCTTTCTTGCCTTCTCGGTTTAATTGGAGCATATCCTGAGACCGCAAGGCGAGCAGCTGTTAAAATATGTTGCCATTTTCGACTGCTGAGCTGAGAGAGTCAAGATTTTTTCAATATTGTGTAACCAAAGCAAAACATAGCAGTAATTTGTATGTTGTGAAAGATGGTAACTGTCACTTGTCACCATAATTTCAGATTTGTATTTTCATTTGTTAAATTTTATTTGCTAATGCAATAAAAATTTTCAAATAGACGTTTTCTTTAGGAATAATTTTATATTCACAGAAAACTTGTAAAGATAGCACACAGGGTCCCTAAATACCCTTTCCCAATTTCAGTTTCACCCAGTATCACCATTGTACATTACCATGGTACATTTGTCAAAATGAGAAAACCACCAGGGGCACAAGACTAGTAAGTGAACTCCAGATTTTCATCAGACTGCACTAATTTTTCCACTAAAGTCCTTTTTCTGTCCCAGAATCCTATCCAAGATGTCACATTGCATGTAGTCAAATTTATAGTTTCACAAATCTCAATGTTCTTATTTAATAAATAAATGCTATAAATGAAAGCATGTAGTTTTATACTAATACAATATTAATTTTCTTTATTTTACATAATAAAATTCCAGAAAGAGTTCCTTGTGGGGGGGAGGGAATTCGCCATATTTTTTAAAGTTTGCCAACAACTGGGGCTGTCCTTAGGCCTGGTGTGACTCTGACAGCCAGTGTGACTCACAGTATCAGCACAGGGTCAGGTTCCATCAGGACTTAATAAGAAAGCTAAATGCACCCAGCTCTCAGTCTGGAAATTACGTGACCTTTTCAGTTGGAAACTGCCTTTGACTCTTCACCCTGAGGGGGTTGGGGTGCTCTTTTCCAATTGAATGAACTGAGTCAGGCATTCATTTATTCACCTGTTCTTCTGACAAATGTGTCAGCATCCACTATGTGTCAGGCCCTCTGTGGACAGGGAGTAGCAATGAACAACGTGGACTGATCGCTGCCCTCACGGAGCTTACAGTCCAGCGGGGGGACAATGTAAATGCAAGAGAAGTCAACTGTGCCACGTGTTAGGCAGTGATGCATGCTAAGGAGAAAAACTACATAGAAGCCAGGCTCGGTGGCTCAGCCTATAATCCCACGCCTTTGGGAGGCTGAGGTGAATGGATTGCCTGAGCACGCGAGTTCGAGACCCACTTGGGCAGGTGAGACCTCATCTCTACAATAAATCAAAAAATCAGTCGGGCGAGGTAGCGCGTGCCTGTAATTCCAGCTACTTGGAAGGCTGAGGCAGAAGGATTGCCGGAGCCCAGCAGGTCGAGGCTGCGGCGGCCAGGAGCGGCCAC
>NW_007258907.1:1137331-1139729 GCF_000164805.1 Carlito syrichta | reverse complement strand
CTCCAGACAGGGCGACAGAGTGAGACTCCAACTAAAAAAAAAAAAAAAAAAAACCAGTCTGGGCAACTCGGTGAGACCCCGTCTCTACAATAAATAAAAAAAAACTAGCCGCGCATGGTAGCACGCACCTGTAGTTCCAGCTACTTGGAAGGCTGAGGTGGAAGGATCGCCTGAGTCCAGCAGGTCGAGGCTGCGGTGACCGTGAATGTGCTACTCCAGCCTGGGCGACGAGAGTGAGACTCCAACTCAAAATTTAAAAAAAAGAAAAGAAAAGGGGAAATGAAAGGGTGATGGGGGTGACATTTTAGACATAAGGTGACCAGAGGAGACTTCATCACGCAGATGACTTTTGAATGAAGAGCTGGAGGAAATGAAGACATGGCTGAGCTGAGGGAAGAGCATTCCAGGCAAAGGGAAGAGTCTGTGCAAAGGCCCCGAGGCAGGACCTCACCTGCATGCTTCAGGAACAGCGAGCAGGACAGCGTGGCTGAAGGGGATTGAATGAGAGGACTTGCCAGTTAGGAGGCTGGGATGGAAACATGAGAGACTGTGGCGAGATGAGCTTTCCACAAATAGCTGGGAGCCTGTGGGCAGCACCAAGGCTGTAGGGCAGCAGCAGGGACTGAGCCTGCACGGCGTCTGTTTCCATGTGCATGTGGTGCGGGGCTCAGTGGCTCAGCCTGTAATCCCGTGCCTTTGGGAGGTTGAGGTGAGTGGATTGCCTGAGCCCGCAGGTTCGAGACCCACCTGGGCAACTTGGCAAGACTTCATCTCTACATAAAAAAAAAAAAAAACCATGTGCATGTGGCCATGTCTACGCGTCTAGTCAGAACACACCCTGACCCAGGGGAGAGGCACTGTTGTGTCCAGGCTCGGAGCAAGCTGGTAGAGTAGGGCTGGCCCATGCTCCAGACCCGGCTCCCTGAAGAGAGGGACCTGCTGCCTTCTCTGCCCAGCTGCCCCACCAGTGGCGCCAATGGGGCATAGCCACGTGGAGCCTGGCCCAGGGCAGGCCCTGGGCAGCTCCCTTGTGCTGGCAATGGGTCCTGCCTAGGGAGGAATGAGCCCTGCAGCTCTGGGGGCTGAGGAGAGCCCCAGCAAGAGAGAGGAACTTTTGACAACTCACAGTATCAGAGGAGGGAGGCATTTTCATTTGAATATTAAACCCAAATGTAGGCCAGGCGTGATGGTTCGTGCTTGTAATCCCGGCGGGTTGGGAGGCCAAGGCAGGTGGATTGCTTGAGTCCTGGAGTTCGAGACCAGCCTGGGCAACATAGTGAGACCTTGTCTCTGCAAAAAAAAAAAATTAGCCAGGTGTGGTAGCCCAGGCCTGTAGTTCCAGCTTCTTGGGAGGCTGAGATGGGAGGACTGTCTGAGCCCAGGAGGTTGAGGTGATTGCAGTGAGCCATGTTCATACCATTACACTCCAGTGTAGGCAACAGAGTAAGATCCCTGACTCAAAAAAAAAAAAAAAGAGAAAGGAAAAAAAAAAAGAAAATGCAAACTAATCTCCAGTAACATGAAGCAGAATTTTGGCTGTCTTGGAAGGAGAGGGAGGGAGGGAGGAAGTGGCAAGGGGGATTAAAAAAAAAAAAAGTAAACTTCAGGGGGTGCTGGATAGGGTCATTATCTTGATTGTACTGATGACTTCACAGGTGTGTACCTATGGCAAAGAGCATCAAGGTGTATACTTTAAATATGTGTGGCTTATTCTGTGCCAATTATACATCAGTAAAGTCAAAAAATGTAAATGCCCTAAACATGCCAAATAAAAGCAGAGATGGGGAATGAGGAACGTGAAAGATGTGCTTCATTGTGTCCCAAGATATTTATGTATCTATTACATACATTAAAAACATGATTATATATTCTGTATCTTATGTATCTTATCGTCATATACATGGTCACATACTAAGATGTATACTTATGTGTATTATGTTTATATTATATAAAAATATTTAATGTTATAGTTTATAGCTTTTCCCTTTTATATAATTTTATACGTTCATAAATGTCTCATGTTGTATGTCATACATAATTGCTTGTAGACTTTTTTTTTTTTTGAGTTGATATCTCATTCTGTTACCCAGGTTGAGTAGGAGTCTCAATCTGTCGCCCACACTGGAATGCAGTGGCATGCTCACAGCCACCGCAGCCTTAACCTGGGAGATCCTTCCCTCAGAGCCTTCCAAGTAGCTGGAACCAGAGGCACACGCCACCACACCCAGGTAATTTTTGATTTATTGTAGAGACAAGATCTCACCAAGTTGTCCAGGCTGGTCTTAAACCCCTGGACTCAGGTACTCCTCCCGCCTCTGCCTCCCAAAGTGCTGGGATTACAGGCAAGAGCCCCTGCACCCAGCTCCTTTTTTTTTTTTTTTTTTTTTTTTTTTTTTTG
>NW_007258907.1:1129254-1137153 GCF_000164805.1 Carlito syrichta | reverse complement strand
CCGGGCATGGTGGCTCACATCTATAATCCTAGCACTTTGGGAGGCCGAAGTGAGGAGATTGCCTGAGCCCACGGGTTCAAGACCAGCCTGGGCACTTAGCGAGACCTCATCTCTACAATAAATCAAAAAATTAGCTGGGTGTGGTGGTGCACGCCTGTAGTTCCAGCTACTGGGAAGACTGAGGCAGAAGGATTGCCTGAGCCTAGCAGGTCGAGGCTGTAGTGACCATGAGCGTGCCACTGCACTCCAGCTCCAGCCTGGGACACAGAGTGAGACTCCGACTCAAAAAAAGAAAAGAAAAGAAAAGAAAATATTGGGTTGCGTGTGTTTATGTAGAGGGTCCCAGATGGCAGTTGGGATCCTCTGGCCCTGTAAGGTGGGGTAACATTGATTTGACTCCCCGATTCCACAGTCTAAAGCTCTCCAAGATTTCTCCTAATTCCAGAGGGCTGGAATTCCAGCTGCCCCCAAATCCTGCTCTCCGCCCTGGGTCTCCTGGCTGTGGCTTCATCTCCACCCTGACTAACAGTTCACAAGTGAGACAGCATCACTTCCCTTCCCGACCCCCCAAGCCCCTAGCCCTGCCTCCAAGCATCTCAACTACAAAGCTGATGCCTAAAGACGGAAACTTCACAATCGCATCTCATAGCAAACAGCTGAAAATGCACAGGACTTCTGAGCCACCCAGGTGAGATTGCTCCTCAGCAGACCACACGATCCCAGCCTTCTGTCCCTCCCCATACCTCCTCCTGGTCTCCTCCTTCCTCTTTGTCCCCTCTCAGTTGGGCCACCTTCTTCTCTGCCTCAAAGTCTTCTCTTTGCAGAGTGGGGCACTTCTGCTTGTCCAGAACCGCCTCCCAAACTCTCGATTGCTGGGCAGAGCAAAAGGCCAACAGAGAGAGAGTTGTGGCCATGGACAGCTCCCCTTTTCTGCCTCCCACACACATGGGTCTTGACTGTATGCACCTATGGATCCCAACGCCTCTTCACACCTGTCCGCTGGCAGGAGCCACGCCCAGATGCTAACCCTTCAGAAGTCAGCCCGTTGTACCTCCTGGATCGCCCTCCCCTGTCCCGCCCACATGGGGCCCGAGGGACTCCTGCCTTGCCTTCTCACTCTCTGAAGTGTTGGTCCTTCCTGTCCTAAATGGTCCCTCTGCCGTCCCACTCTGCCTCGGAGGGCTGCCGGTCCCGAGCGAGTAGAAGCCATCTGGCCCAAAATCTGAATAAACAGTCAGTGGGCATTAACTTGAACGTCCAGGGAGGAGAACAAAGGCTTTCCATGTGAGCTGGGGAAGGTGTCCTAATTACCAGGGGCCGAGGGGCGGCCCAGGCACCAGGGCACAAGGGACAGCAGAAGCGGGATGTTGACAGTGGCTGGGAGAGACAGGCGTGATGCCGATTTGACGTGCAGAAGGGCGAGAATTCTAATGCACAATGCTGCTGGAAAGGGGGTGGGGACCGAGGGAGGGAGCCGTGGAGGGGTCCCTGGGGCAGCCAGCTGAGGTCACTGCGCCTGGACAGGAGTGCACAGCCTTGTGGCCCTGGGAGAGGGGCCCAGGGAGCAGGTGTTCTGAAGATGGCTTCACCTGGAGCCATAAGGACAGCCAAGGAGCAGCCCGTGGCAGTTCTAGGGGGAAAGTGGAGACGGGGAGGCTGGCAGTTGGGTCTCCAATGAAGGGAATGAGCCCCTCAAGACCCACAGAGAGGGGATAGCCCCACCCCAGAAGGACCTGCAGGGGCAAAGATGACCTGTCTGAGAGACTTCTACAGGGAAGCATTCACCAGATATTGCTGTGCTCAGGACCACCCCATGCAGCAGCTGAGGGACATAATAACATGCTTATCAAATGCATCCTGGATGCTTGGGGCTTCATGTTTAAGTCACACAATGGCCTTTTGAGGTGGCACTATTATTGACCCTGGATTACAGACTCGCACACTGAGGCTCAGAAAGGTTAAGTAACTTCCCCAAGATCACACAGCTCTTTAACTGGCACAGCTGACGCACAGCCATGCATACATGCAGATTGCCCTGTGCAAGTTGGGAGGTTCCAGCCTTAGTGACGCAGACACGTGGTCAGAAACATCATGTTCAAGGTTCTAAAGCCTAGGGGGATCCAGTCACCTCCTCCATGCCCCTAACACCTGTCCTGCTAGATGGTGTGGCCATGGGCCACAGGCCTGAGGGTGTGTAGGCTAAGAATGGCACCACCTGTCCAAAACTCCTTCCAGTCACAAGGCAGACAGGAGGCTTTCTCCAACCTCCCCAACCGTCTCAGCCCCTTCAGCCCCTCTACTCCCACCGCTGGCCTGAGTGAAAACCGGGTGTTCTGCACACATTTTCTCATTTAACCTTGTCAGACACGACCTGAACACGAAGTGGGGTGTCCAAGGGGGGAATACAGGGAAGGACCTTCCAGACAAAAAGGCCCAAGATGATGGAACACAACAGACAAGGACATTGTCACAGAGTTCCCTTGTGGGCACTTCATCCTCTGTTGGCTGCGTATCTATCTGTAGTATCCGCTTGGGGCAAGTGTACTCAATTGTTTATTCATTCAACTGGACATTTTTGAGGGTGTCTGGGTCCTGTGTTCTATGCTGGAGTTACAGAGTAGAAGGCTCAGGCCCTGCTCGAAGGGCTCACACTGCTGGAAGCTAAGTCACAGCATGCCACAGAACCTGAAGGGCTGCCACCCCATGCCTGGTGGGATTCAGAAATACTTCCTGGGCCAGGCGAGGTGGCTCACACCTATAATCCCAACACTTTGGGAAGCCAAGGTGAGAGTATCACTTGAGCCCATGAAGTTCAAGACCAGCCTGGACAACACAGCAAGACCTTGTCTCTACAGGAAAAAATAAAAATAAAAACAGCCAGGCATGGTGGCTGCCACCTGTAGTCCCAGCTACTTGGGAGGCTGAGGCAGAAGGACTGTTTGAGCCCAGGAGGTCAAGGCTGCAGTGAGCTGTGATCGTGCCTCTGCACTATAGCCTGGGTGACAGAGTGAAACCCTGTCTCCAAAAAAAAAAAAGAAAAGAAAAGAAAAGAAAGAAAGATTTCCTGGAGGAAGGAACCTGAGAACTGACCAGGTGTTGGTGGGGGGAGGGAAGGGTAAAGGCACAGAGGAGTGAGGGGGGAGAGAACAGACTTTCTGCAGTTTGGAAGGACTGGGAGTGCCGGGCAGGACGGTGGTGAGCCAGGAGGCTCTGGTGGAGCTCTGGGAGCCTTTCTGGATGGCATCAGGGCTTCTGCTGAGGGTGATGAGAACAGCTGGTGACACTCCCACCATCACCACAAAACGGGGATGAAAGGAACCTTCTGGGAGTGTCTCTCCTCCTGCAAGAACTGGAGATTCCCCAGGACGTTTGGTCTCCTTGGGCTGGTCTGCAAGATTGTCCCATGGCACCAGAAAGAGGCCGGGCCGGGCCCCCTCAGATCTCCCAGCGACCCAGAGGAGGCACGCTGGGGTCCCTGTTGCCCTGAGTCGCACCGAGTTCTACACACTCTCAGGGCCCTGGCCCATGGCCACACCATCAATATTCATGGCTGGGGAAATGAGGGGTGGGTATCTCACACGCCAGAGGAAACCAGAGGGCAGCTGGCTTTCATGGGGCGACTTGGCCTTCGCCTTTGAATGCCAGGTCAGGGCCCGAGGAAGGACTATACCTTCTAAAACCCGGTTTCCTTAATGTGTTCAACAAAAGACATCTCCATGGTTTGTGGCCTCTTAATTTCCTGTAGATGTTAAAGTGCAGGGAATTAAAGAATCAATGGGCAATTAAGGAGGCACTGGCAGGTTCTGGCCAAGAGCATATTATTTATTTATTCAGCCAGCCACGCTCATTTTTAAAGCGCTAACTTTTCCATTTTGTTTCTGACATCAAAAATAAATCAAACTAAACTGTACACGTCATAACTGAAAAAAATTATTTGCATGATACATTGCCCCTCTGAAGCCTCAGTGGCCACCTGCAGAAGGAATTTTTGTCAGTGTCAAAAAAAAGATATGAATTCTTTCTGGCACCAGTCTTTCCTGGGGATGCAGACAGGATTGGAAGGGTAGAAATAAGGCTTTATGTAATTCACTAGTGATTTTTCCACTTGGGCTGGAACTTCTTTTTGACTTCTGAGCCTCCATTTTCCTGGATTGTCTTGAGAGAGTTGCAAGATTTCAGTCCATTCACACAGCGGCGGTTTGGTGAAATTTCAGTCCTGGCAGATATACACAGATGTGGTGGGGGCACAGGCTGGCTGAGGGCCCCCTGCTGAACTCAGACAGTCCCGTGTTTCTGCTCCTGGAGCCCCGCTTTCCCTCAGTCCAGCTGGCACTATTGGATATGTCTTATCCAAGAGGGAAAGTGTGAAATCGTTGTCCAGTCTCTTGGTCCCACTCCCTGATTGGGATGAGCCCTGTGGAACTGTTCCTGCACCCACCGTCACCCAACCCTCCCCTGTCCCCCACCTCCCCGCACCCCTTCCAGCAAGCCTCTGTCTCCTGGCTTCCTCCTCAAATCTTCCCAAACTACCTCAGTGATTCGCAAACTTCTGTGTGCATCAGGAACACCCGGACAGCGTGTTGAAACACAGTTCTGGTGCAGTAGGTCTGGGGCAGGGCCCGAGAATCTGTATTTCTAATAAGGTCTAATTATGAGACAGCTTGGAGAACCATGCTTCTGAGGCGGGAAGGTGGCCAGTAGCTTGTGCTGTGGCGCCATCTAGTGTGCAAGGACCATAATGGCGGGAGTCTGTGCTGTGTGCATTGAATGACCCTGAAAAAATCACCCCTCCCCACACAACCAGTTTCATGGCTTGCATAAAGTGCCTTCACCTTATCATCGCTACTTTTTAAGGTAAGCTTTTTTTTTTTTTGAGTTGGAGTCTCACTCTGTCGCCCAGACTGGAGTGCAGTGGCCGCTCCCAGCCACCGCAGCCTCGACCTGCTGGGCTCCGGCGATCCTCCGCCTCAGCCTTCCAAGGAGCTGGAACTACAGGCGCGCACTACCACACCTGGCTCATTTTTTTTTTTTGATTTATTGTAGAGATGAGGTCTCGCCAAGTTGCCCAGGCAGGTCTCGAACCCGCGGGCTCAGGCAATCCACTCACCTCGGCCTCCCAAGGCGCTGGATTACAGGTTGAGCCACGGAGCCCAGCTTTAAGGTAAGCTTTTAATGGATGTTAAGTGATCTCTTTTCATCCTCTGAACAACCACAGGAAAACAGGGATCTTTACAGACTGTGTCCTGCCCAAAGTCACGTAGCGGTAGAACTGAGTCTGAAGGATGGGTGCTCTGAGATCAGAAACTCTAAATTATGCAAACACACTTTATATTTGTCCTCCAGATACTTCCAACCTAAGGCAAGTCAACTCTAACACACTGGCAGACAGCAAAACAGCCACCTGGATTACATGATATTTAAACCCTAATTTAGCCCAAAACTTAGACCAATGCTTCCAAGCAGGCAAGCAAACGTAGGAAACAAAGGATCCTTACATGTTTTCACAAGCTAAAGCAAGGGAGCATACTGGTGTAAGAGGAAAAGCAAACTGCCCCAAGCTCTAGGAGCCGTGGTTCTCAAACTTGAGAGGGCATGAGTTTAACTGGGGGGGGGGGAAAGAGGGTATTTTATTTTTACTCTTATTTTTATTTTTGAGTCAGTGTCCCTCTGTCTCCCAGGCTGGAGTACAGTGGCAAGATCATGGCTCACCACATCCTCGACTTCCTGGTCTCGGATGACCTTTATACCTTAGTTTCCTAAGTAGCTGAGATTACAGGTGTGTGCCACCATGTCCAGTTAATTTTTCAAAATTTTTTTAGACACAAGGTCTCGCTATGTTGCCTCAGCTGGTCTTGAACGCCTCAACTAAAGTGATCCTCTTGCCTCAGCCTCCAAAGTGCTGGGATTACAGGCATGAGCCACCGTGTCCAGTTGGGAGGTTTATTTAGAATGCAGATTCCTGGGCCCAATCTTAAGAATTTCTGATCCCGTGTGCTTGAAGTAAGGCCCAGCACTCCATTGTTATCAAGCACTCCAGATAAACTCTAATGCAAATGGCCTGAGGCCCTTAATTTGAGAAACACTGTATGAAAGGGTGTGATCTCCTATAATGACGTTCCTCTGTCCTGCACTGTTCAACACAAATATGAGCCAGCCGGGTGCGGTGGCTCATGCCTGTAATCCCAGCACTTTGGGAGGTGGAGACAAGAGGATTGCCAGAGAACACGGGTTCAAGACCAGCCTGGGAAACATGGCGAGATTTCATCTCTACAATAAATCAAAAAATTAGCTGGGTGTGATGGCACATGCCTGTAGTTCCAGCTATTTAGAAGGCTGAGATGGAGGGATCGCGTAAGCACAGCAGGCCAAGGCTACAGTGACCATTAGCATGCCACTGCACTCTAGCCTGGGCGACAGAGTGAGACTCTAACTCAAAAAACAATTTAAAAAATAAAGGCACGGCCGGGCTCGGTGGCTCAGCCTATAATCCCACGCCTTTGGAAGGCTGAGGTGAGTGGATTGCCTGAGCCCACGGGTTCGAGACCCGCCTGGGCAGCAAGACCTCATCTCTACAATAAATCAAAAAATCAGCTTGGCGTGGTAGCTCATGCCTGTAATTCCAGCTACTCGGAAGGCTGAGGCGGAAGGATCACTGGAGCCCAGCAGGTCGAGGCTGCGGTGACCGGGAGCGGCCACTGCACTCCAGTTTGGGCGACAGAGTGAGACTCCAACTCAAAAAAAAAAAAAAAAAGGAACAACTATTATATTTAACCCACTATGTCCAAAATTTTATTTCAACACAATCATTCTTTTTCTTGTAAGTGTCTATCCTACAGTTACAGCACATCCCAATTTGGACAAGTCACTATTCCGGTGCTCAGAACCCCCACATGGCCAATGGCTACCATATTGGATAGTACAGCTCTCGAAGCAGAGCAGTCCAACGTGTGATAGGCCGGGTGCGGCCTATAATCCCAGCAGTTGGGGAGGCCAAGGTGAGAGGAATGCCTGAGCCCATGGGTTCAAGACCAGCTTGGGCAACTTGGCAAGACCTCATCTCTACAATAAATAAAAAAAATCAGCCAGGCGTGGTGGCACATGCCTGCAGTTCCAGCTGCTTGGAAGGCTAAGGCAGAAGGATTGCCTGAGCCCAGCAAGTGGAGACTGCGGCGACTGTGAGCATGCCACTGCACTCTAGCCTGGGCAACAGAGTGAGACTCTGACTCTCTCTGTATATAAATATGGATGGATGGATGGATAGATAGCTATGGATAGAGAGATAGATGGCTCTGGCAGGGGAGATATCAGGTTGAGACTGAAACCCAATCAACAAGGATGAGGCGATGCAAACACTGAACAGGAGGGCTGGGAGGAAGTTGGACTGGAGCTGCACATCTGGTTGGTCAGGGCTCATGCTGGCAAGCAACAGATGGATTAGGGATTTATTGGAAGGCTATGGGGCATGCTCACAGAACAGCAGCTGAAAGAACTCAACGGCTGGCCCTCTGAGTTCAGAGCCATCTCTGTAGAGCAGGGACTCTTGATTCTAGCAGCACATCAGAATCACCTGGTGAGTTTTTAAAAAAATTCCAATACACCAATAGTTATTTGTACACAAACAACTACCAGAGCGAAACATGTTCCTATTCTATGATCAGCGACCCCCCGTGTAGGTGTGTGCCCAGGAGGAATGAATACACACAGCCTCTAAAGACACGAGAATGAAGTATAGCAGCTTCACACATTTGAGCATAAAACTGGAGACTAAATGAACATCAACTCCTCCCAAAATGGGCAAATAAATGGTACATGTATTTCTTTTTTTTTTGGAGTTGGAGTCTCACTCTGTCACCCAGACTGGAGTGCAGTGGCCGCTCCCGGCCACCGCAGCCTCGACCT
>NW_007258907.1:1101987-1129162 GCF_000164805.1 Carlito syrichta | reverse complement strand
GGCTCAGGCAATCCACTCACCTCGGCCTCCCAAAGTGCTGGGATTACAGGCAGAGCCACCGAGCCCGGCCTGCAGAATTAATCTTACGGCAATAAGAGACTAATGGTTCCCAGGGACAAGGACAGGGTACTGATCAGTCAAGGGTATGAGGAAAATTTCTGGAATCCAAGAAATGTCCCTTTATCGCCACCCGGTGATGGTTGCCTAGATGTACATATGTAAATATGCATCACATTCCATACTCAAGGCTGGTACACTTTGGTGTATACATGTTATACTCCAAAGGTAATAATTTTTAAAATCTCTCTCAGTGTGCAGGCTGTAGCCCAAACCAATGAAATCTACATCTCTGAAAATGGGTCTCAGTAGTTTTCAAAGCAATTCCAACATGCAACCAGAGCTGAACACCACTGCCCTGGGCCAGTTCTCAAACTTTAATAAGACATATGGGTAGCCTGAGAATGGCCAGGTGCGGTGGCTCATGCCTATAATCCCAGCACTTTGGGAGGCCGAGACAGGAGGACAACTTGAGGCCCAGAGTTTAAGACTAGCCTGGGGGCCAGGTTCGATGGCTCAGCCTATAATCCCAGCACTTTGGGAGCCTGTGGGTTCAAGACCAGCCCGGGCAACTTGATGAGACCTCGTCTCTACAATAAATCAAAAATTAGCCAGGCATGGTAGCCCACACCTGTAGTCCCGGCTACTTGGAAGGTTGAGGCGGAAGGCTCGCCAGAGCCTAGCAGGTGGACACTGGGGTGGCTGTGAGCATGCCACGGCACTGCAGTCTGGGCGACAGAGTGACTCCAACTAAAAAAAAAAAAAACAACATAGCCTCGACAACCAGCCTCGACAACATAGCTGGGTGCAGTGAACATCCACAGTTCCAGCTACACAGAAGACAGCAGCAGAAGGGTGGCTTGAGCCCAGGAATTTGAGGTTATAGTGAGCTACGATCACACCTCTGCACTCCAGACAGCCAGATTCTGGCTTTAAAAAAAGAGGCTGGGACTCAGAAAGATGGAGATGAGGGATCAGTAGGATGGAGACTGACATTCTGCTCCCAGATGCCACCAGTGCTGCAGGTTTGTGGACCACACTTTGCTAGTCAAAAGAGGGATCTTTGTGTGCTCACCCTCTGAGGGTGAAGAGTTAGTTTCTGTGCCTGATTCTGTACTTGATCACCCTTCCAGGAACTAGGCATGCATGATGCCTCATGCCTGTAATCCCAACACTTTGGGAAGCAAAGGAAGGAGGAATGCTTAAGGCCAGAAGTTTGAGACCAGCCTGAGCAACATAGTGAGACCCTGTCTCTACAAAATAATTTTAAAAATTAGTTGGATGTGGTGGTGCATATCCGTAGCTCCAGCTACTCAGGAGGCTGAGGTGGGGGGATCACTTGAGCCCAGGAGTCTGAGGCTGCAGTGAGCTATGATAGCCATCACTACACTTCAGCCTGAGCAACAGAGAAGACCCAATGTCTTAAGAAATAAACAAACAGGAG
Source organism: Carlito syrichta (assembly GCF_000164805.1). Taxonomy (NCBI): domain Eukaryota; kingdom Metazoa; phylum Chordata; class Mammalia; order Primates; family Tarsiidae; genus Carlito; species Carlito syrichta. Next base: position 1,127,661 of record NW_007258907.1, on the reverse strand, counting down.
GCATGAAAATTGCACAAGAGAATTTACAGCAGGAGCCAGTAAACTTTATGACACAACAGGTATTTTTGGCTTGGCAGGGCATCCAGTCTATGCAGGTACTCATTCTCTATGGCTGTAGCACAAACACAGTCATTGGTGGTAGGTGAACAAATGGCCATGGCTGCATCTAATAGACACACAAAGGGCTAGTTTGCGACTCTCAGTTTACATTATGCTTTAGTTTACATTATGCTATTACTTGTGTGTGTTGGGTGGGGAGGGCTTGACCTTCCAGCAGGAAACAAAAGAAACTAATAATAATAGGCCAGGTGTGGTGGCTCAAGCCTGTAATCCCAGCACTTTGGGAGGCCGAGGTGAGAAGATTGTCTGAGCTCCAGGCTCAGATGAGCCTGGGCAACTTGATGAGACCTCATCTTTATATTAAATCAAAAAATAACCTGGGTATGGTAGTGCGCACCTATAGTTCCAGCTACTTGGAAGGTTAAGGCGGAAGGATCACCTGAGCCTAGCAGGTTGAGGCTGTGGTGGCCATGAGCATGCCACTGCACTCCAGCCTGGGCAAGAGTGAGACTCCGACTCAAAAAAAAAAGTAGCAGGGCTCGGTGGTTCAGCCTGTAATCCTGCGCCTTGGGAGGCTGAGGTGAGTGGATTGCCTGAGCCTGCGGGTTTGAGACCTCCCTGGGCAACTTGGCAAGACCTCATCTCTACAATAAATCAAAAAATTAGCTGGGCGTGGTAGCGCATGCCTGTAGTTCCAGCTACTTGGAAGGCTGAGGCGGAAGGATCGCTGGAGCCCAGCAGATCAAGGTTGTGGTAGCCGGGAGCGGCCACTGCACTCCAGTCTGGGCGACAGAGTGAGACTCCACTCAAAAAAATAAAGTGAGAAAAGACAACCTCCCAGAAGAAAAGCACCACCCGCAGGTGGTGAGACCTTTGAGCCCCTCAAAATAGAGAAGCTTCCTAAAGGCTGAATGTTTGCCTCATCTTTGAAGTCTCATAGCACAACACTTGACATACAGCAGGCACACAATGGACAGGAAGATATCAGTGGGAGTGGTCAGCGCTCCCACCTGTCATCAAGACGGGGAGGCTGGGAAAGACAAGAATTCCATCCCAACTCCAGGTAGGAGGTATCTGCCTTCCTTGCCCAGAGCACTGGGGCTTCTCAAATGCCGTCTGTTCCCACCAGATGTCAGCTGGGCCTATTTCTAGCAAGAAACAGCCAAGATCTCTCTTAGATCATTTGCTTTGTAAAAATACAAGACAGTCTCATGAAGAGGAATCTTCAGGAAGTTCCTTACTCAGAGCAGATCAGTAAAATTTCAAACCTGGCAAGCATGTCAGCACTCACTTAACTCACCCCTTTTTACCGATGGGGGGGTTATGGGAACAGAGAGGGCAAAGAGCTTGCCCCGTCAGGTAGAATGTGGTGCCCAGGTAGCACTATGGCCAGACCTCAGAGTCCTCGGAGGAAAGGTCTGGGACCCTAGAAAGATACCATCAATCAGGATGGGCTGATACCGGCCGTGGTGAACACACAAACCTCAGACCTTGGTGGCCTGTGTCAGATGTTCTGCCTGCCACATAGTCACCGGGGATTGGCTGTAGCTCTGTTCCACATCATCTTCACAAGGGGACCCAGGGGTATGGACTGGTACCTACCTGGTAATTCAGACGATATTGATGCAGAGGGAGAAGACAAGTGACCCACACACTGGCTCTTGAGGCATCTGCCTTAATGGCACGTGCCACCCCCACACATTATCCACTGGCCAGCACGAGTCCTACAGCTGAGCCTGAATCCAACATGGCTAGAATACACAATCCCCCTGTGTGGAGGGAGGACAGAATCTTTGGTAAGGAGACATCCAAAGTACCAGAGATGCCCAAACAACTACTGGTGTGTCAGGACAGAAAGATAAAAATGTTCAGATGTGTGAAGATTCATGTGTTCTGACAACAACAGAAAAAGCAGAGAAACACTCCAGGCAAATTAAAGGTGAATCAAAACACAGTATTTGGACCAGGTATCTAAGAAAGGAGTGAGGGATAAAGCTGGGAAACATGGAGTTGGGCCAAAATATTTTTGATAACATTGAAGCTCAGTGTCACTATTAAAAGAGTCTTGAAATAAGCCGGGTACAGTGGCTCACACCTATAATCCCAGTACTTTGGGAGGCTGAGACAAGAGGATTGACTGAGCCCATGGGTTCAAGACCAGCCTGGGCAACTTGGCAAGAGCTCATCTCTACAATAAATCAAGGAAAATTAGCTGGATGTGGTGGCGCATACCTGTAATTCCAGCTGCTTGGAAGGCTGAGGTGGAAGGATCACCTGAGCTCAGCAGGTTGAGACTGTGGTGGCCATGAGTGTGCTTCTGCACTCCAGCCTGGGCAACAGGGTGAGACTCTGACTCAAAAAAGAGGAAAAAAGGAAAAGATTATATGGAATTCTGAACCACAGCCAGATGCGGTGACTTATGCCTATAATTTAAGCACTTTGGGAGGCCGAGGCGAGAGGATTGCCTGAGCCCAGGGGTTCAAGACCAGGCTAGGCAACTTGGCGAGACCTCGTCCCCACAATAAATCCAAAAAGTACCCGAGCTTGGTGGCACATGCCTGTAGTTCCAGCTACATGGAAGGCTGGGGCGGAAGGATCATCTGAGCCCAGCAGGCCAAGGCTATGGTGGCCGTGAGTGTGCCACTGCACTCCAGCCTTGGCAACAGAGTGAGACTCCAACTCAAAGAAGAAAAAAAAATTCCTGAACCATATTCTAGATGATCCATCAAAAGCCAGGAAACAGAAAACTTGTGTGAATGTGTACACATGCAAGTTCTCATAGGAGTCAGGGCAGAACTGCCGAGTTTTTTTGTTCAGGGAGAAACGAGATCTCAGATACGTAAGAGGGAAAAAAAGAAAGCCAAATATATGTAAAACTTTAAAGTCATCCACTGATAATGTAAAAAGATGTTAAATTTACCACAGAGAAAATTTACTTAATCAAGCAAATAATGAAAAAAGCAAAAAAAAAGTAGAAAACATCACAGAAAACTAAGTGGCAAATAACATTGCATCAGTGATCACAACAGGTGAGATTCACCTATTGATTTCCCAGATTTCACTTAGAAAAAAAGAAGTTTAGCAGTTTAGCAATGTGCTTACAAGCCACCTACCCAAAGCAACAGAGAAAAAGGATATGACATTCTAAACAGAAAGCACCAAACTGAGGACCGAAGGTATTTTAAACAGATGAGAAAATTCCATTCATGAGTCTTTTCAAACTAAGCAACATGACTGAAGCTTATAAAAGCAGTTGTTAAGATGAATGGTAAAACATGATGAAAAACCAGAATGATTTAATGCACTTTTCTTGGAAATGGACAAATAGTGCAAAAAGAAAAAAAAGAGAGAAGATGGCAAGAAAGAAAAACAATAGATCTGAATAATTCACAAGTTCAACTTAACAGATTATATAAAAGCTTATAGCAAAACCAACAGTATGTATTATTTTCAAATAGCGATAGAACATTCTGTATGGGCCCTTCCCCCAGAAAAAGCATTCTAAAGTTTGTCTGGAAAAATAAAAATGCAGAAGAACCTAGAACTTTTTGAATAAGGAAGAACATACACAAGTATCGGTATGAAGTGATCTGTATGCTAGTATTGGTACGCTAGTATTGGTATGAAGTGATCAGTGGAATATTTCAGGCTTGTGCCGCTGACGTAAGAGTCACAAGCCACATGTGGCTAGTCTAAATAGAAAGGTGATGAAAGTATAAAAATACATACTGGATTTCAAAGACTTTTCATATGAAAAATACTGTCAAATATCTCACTCTTATTTTTTATGTCCATTATATGTTAAAATGATACTGGCTTAAACTGTTATGAAAATTAATTTCACCTGCTTCTTTGTACCTTTTCATTGGGATGCCTAAAAAATTTTAAATTACGTATGTGATTCACATTATATTTCGCCTAGACAGTGCTGGTCTAGAAGCAGATCTGGATATTCTACTTTCCACCATATCCTTTATGACATTTTCAAATGAAAATTCAGTTGTTTTTTTTTTTTTACATCATCATAGATTAAAAATGCCCGTCCTTTGGCCTAAGTGTCTCTTGTTTTTACGTTAGATTTAAATGTTCCATAAAAGCAAGAATCATTGATCTCTCCTGTCATCATATTGTTTCTACCCTACGTTCCAAAAGTGTCATGGCCTGATCGTTGGAACCCTGATCACGAACCACTGTGGCACCAGGCATGTGCACCAGAGCAAGATGAATGCCCATGTGGCTTTAGAGGAGTGGTGGGTAAGGGCACCCAGCAGCGGGCAGCAGGCTGCGTTGAGTCTCACGCAAACCACTTTCTCAGGCCACCATCTTCTGTCTTGAGGTCTGCTCATCTCTGAAGGAGCCCCTGCCTCACCAGGTTGTGCGGAGGACTAAGGATTACCTGCAAAAGTCACACCACCTGGCCAGGTTCGGTGGTTCAGCCTGAAATCCCGTGCTTTGGGAGGCTGAGGTGAATGGATTGCCCAAGCCCGCGGGTTTGAGACCCACCTGGGCAACTTGGTGAGACCTTATCTCTACAATAAATCAAAAATCAGCCGGGCATGGTAGCGGGCGCCTGTAGTTCCAGCTACTTGTAAGGCTGAGGCGGCAGGATCGCCGGCGCCCAGCAGGTCGAGGCTGCAGTGGCCAGGAGCGACCACTGCACTCCAGTCTGGGAGACAGAGACTCCAACTCAAAAAAAAAAAACACGTCACACCACCTGACACACAGTAAACACCCCATAACTCTAGTTACTAGTTTTGTTTCCTCTTCTTAAGTCTGTGATGGTTAGGACTGATGGGGTTTTCATCTGACAGATGCTGACACCCACAAGTGGTATAACTGAGGTTGTACATAGTGCAGCAGTAACCCCCAAACCTAGCCACTATGGTGACACCGACACCTGTGATGAGAATGGGACGAAAGCTCTGGCCTCATGTCCAGCATCTACCCCTCTCCCGTGCACCAGGCAGCTCCCCAGATCTCTCTCCTGCATCCTGGGTAACTCCCCCAAATCTCTCCCATGCACCAGGCAGCTCCCCAAATCCCTCCCACACTCCGGGCAGCACCCCAAATCTCTATCCCACACCCGACTGACCCCCAAATTTCTCTCACTTGCTCCAGGCTGACCCCCACATCTCTCATGCACCCCATACAGCTCCTGACTCTCTCTCACACCCCAGGCAGCTGCTCAAATCTCTCCCCCTCACCCTGGGCAGATCCCAAATCTCTCTCCAGCACTGGCTTCCCCATGAGTTTCCCCTCACACCAAGACATCCCCTGGACTGCCCACAAGTCATCCAAAGAAGGTTGACTTGGGAATGGTAGAGCAAGGATCTCCATAAATCTACCCCCCCTTAAAAGCAACAAAACTTCGGCAAAATAGCCCAAATTCTGCTATTTTGTAACTCTGGAAGTTAAGCAAAGGCCCACAACAATCCAAGACACCTTTATTTGAGGTATCCTTCAACAGCCTCCATCCTGCTTTTCTTCTCGGATTCCAAACCATGTTTAACAGAACCATCCTTGAAGGGGCTGAGGGCCTTCTCTGAGGCCCGAGGGCCACTAGTCAGGGCTCACTCTGAGGCCTGAGGGCCACCAGTCACAGCCCATGGGCTTTTCGAAGGCTCCTGACTCCAACCCAAATAAATCCCTTTCTTCCCATCAGAACTACCCTGGCTTCAGTGACTACATTTCAGTCCCACCCACCCATCTCCCTGTACTGGAATCTGTTTTAATTCGGTTAAACCTCCTTATAATGACTCTCTAGAGATAAAAGCCAAATCTGCCAAATTAGCCTTTTCGACTTCTTTCCTCAAATGTCAGAAGGCTCCCGGAGACCCCTCTGCACTCCTGCAATGCTGGGTTACAAGAAGAAACTTAGACCTGGGTGTAATGTGACTTGGTCACAGTCACACTCAAGTACTGCCAGGACTTAGAGCTATCAGCAGCTAAGGCTGCAGGATAGCTCACTGGGGATCATGCTCTGTAGAAACAGAGGGCATTTCTATGATTTAATTCTGTGATCTGTGAGGTCAGTACAATAATAAGACCTTATAGATGAGGGAAACTGAGGCTTTTAACCACCTGTTAAGTGCGAGAAGACAGGTCACTTCAACAATGACCAACCAGCTCGGGTTCAAGGGCAGAACAGAGAGACCCGGAAGGATTACAGGCCTGATGGGTCTGCACTGGGAAGAGCTCTGAAGAGGGGGTGTGGGGTGGAGGGACAGCCTCAGTCTGAGGGATTCTCAGGCTGTCTCAGGGCTCTAGAAACTGTCCTCTCTAGAAAGCAAACACCCAGGAGGGGCAAGCAAGCTGTGCAACATGGCTGACTGGGCCAAACCTCGGGAGGCATAGAAAGGAAGCTGCCCAGGAGAGGGGCTAGGCCACAGCAGTTGGAGTCTGCCTTTAAGAGGCGGGGTCATAAATCAAGACATGGCATCTGTTCTCATAACTTACAAGGATGTTTTCTATATCGTTCTCATCACTACAGTAGATCAGACAACTTCATAGATCTATTAATGATACAAAATCAGTTGGGTGTGGTAGCTCATGCCTGTAATTCTAGCACTTTGGGAGGCTGAGGCAGAAGCACTGCTTGAGCCCAGGAGTCCAATAGACTAGCAAGACCCCCATTTCTACACAAACAAAAATTTAAAATGTATCCAGGCATGGCAGCGTGTGCTTGTAGTCTTAGCTGCAGTGGAGGCTGAAGCATGATGATCAGCCTGGGTGGAAGAGACCCTGACTCTAAAAAAATAAAAGCAGTGCAAAACCCAAGAGTAAATAACCAGTTCTGGAAACCAGCACCTTAAACTCCAAGTCTAGCTATTTAGATATGCAACGAGAGAAGTCAGAGGAAGCATGGCTGCCACCTGGTGGGGCCAGGACAGAGGACAAGGCTGGATGGAAAGTTCTGTAGTCAAAGAACCGTGGGTCTCCTTTGGAGGCAGGCTGGTCCCATGGGCCCGGTGGTCCAGCTCACCACACTCACCGTCTTCACTCTCCAGTCCCAGCCTTTCTCACCACTGAAAAAAACTGGACTCAAAGCTATGGTTTATACAATTCAAGATTTATGTCAGTTTAGGTTACTTCAGTTAACTTCCTTTTAAATTGTACAATTGTACAAGCCAGCCGAAGAAAGAATCAAACACACCACTGCAAGCTTAATCCAATGAGTTACTTTTTTTTTTTAAACAAATTTATACAGCCAAAAAACCCCCAAATCACAGTCTATACCATACAGTCACCCCATTCAGTATGTTGGAAGCCATGGGAGCCCCCGGCAAGAGGAGAAATAACTTCTACTTACAGATGACAAGTAGTGTGGAAAATCTCGAGTTCCCTTTGTTCTCCAGTGTATCTTGTACAAAATATTACATTCTTTTAAACATATATTTACAGAGTTTGCACAAGTAAAAAATTCTTACAAATTGCAACCAGGCTTGGTAGGATAACAGTTCCCCTCCCCAGGGACCAAGGTCAGGTGTGATATCACATCATATTTACATTTGCATTTTTAAAAGTCCCTGTTTCTAGAGACCTAGATGAAGTTTATAAAAACAGGTCAGATGTCAGCAATTCATTTATGTAAGCTGTACAAGTAGTTGATATCAATGTCAGTTCATGTCTTGCTCCCTGAAGAAAGATTTTGAAGTTGAAATAACCCTCTCAAGCAACACATATCTTGGCCTGCCTGCTACCAATTGTTCGGCTTTTGGTGGGGGAGGAGGTGGGAAGGAACTAGAAGAGGGGAGTGACAGAGGAGGATAGGATAATCTGGTTGAGACATTTTTTTTCAATAAATTTTTTCTTGCTATGTTGACCAGGCTGTTCTCAAACTCCTGGTCTCAAGTGATCCTCCCGCCTCGGTCTCCCTAAGTGTTGGGATTACGGGCGTGAGCCACCATGCCCAGCCTTCCTTTTTTTAACAGCTTAGAACACCAAGTTAAGCCAACTGGCTTGTTAAACACTATCCTATGGCTTTGAAACAAACCCATAGTTCTGACCTTTTTTTCCTCAGAGACAAAACATCTTCTCAATAGGACTACAGTATGAGAATAAAAGGACTTCTGGAGAGGACAATGTTGTTATTCTGATGTTAAATCTTTGCCTTGAGTGCCAAGCCCAATTTCAACAGTGCAAAACAGACTCCAGAAGCAGCTGGGGTGCAGGGGTCGGGGGATGTCAGGGGTCAAAGGGCTGCGTAGTAGCTGTCTATCCACTGAGCAAGGCCTCGCTCCACCAGGGACCGGTTTATCAACACCATCTAGAAAAGAAAGTTTCCTTGAGAGCTTTGCCCATGGCCCCTTGAGGCCATCTCCCAAGGCAATACAGGTCCTCCCTCCCAGGTGGCTGCCACTGGAATAACCACGCAGGGGTATGACTTATTTTTCTAGCCAACGGGGGCATTTACAAAGTGGTGTTCTGTTGGCCACTTTGACATGAGGATGGACTTTTTGATAATGCTGAAGAAAATCTAAGCATTACCAAAAAATGGAGGATAAAAAACCGAATGGACAGAAGGCCCTTGGACAGGGCTTCTCCACCTTTTTGGGCTAGATAATTCTTGTTGTGGGGGGCTGTCCTGAGCACTGCAGGATATGAAGCAGCATCCCTGGCCTCTACCGGCTGGATGATACTAACATCACCATCCCCTATAGAGCATCCTACAAGCCCCCAGGGAGCATTGGTCTATAGTTATTTCCTCTTGAGCTAATCAGAGGATATAATCCCAGAACCAGTTCCACATTCATCCATTACTGCTGGCAGCAGCTGAGAGGGAAAGAAGGGCAGAACTTACTTCATCGCCAACCACACTCCACAGGTGAATCAGAGGAAGACCAGTTGCACTGTAATTTGTCACCTGAAGAGGAAGGGAAAAGCATGTTTCAAAGCTACTCTGCATGGCTCTCCTTAAAACCTGCTGGTCAGCTGGGCTCGGTGGCTCAGCCTGCAATCCCGCACCTTGGGAGGCTGAGGTGAGTGGATTGCCTGAGCCTGTGGGTTAGAGACCCACCTGGGCAACTTGGCGAGACCTCATCTCTACAATAAATCAGAAACTAGCCGGGCATGGTAGTGTGTGCCTGTAGTTCCAGCTACTTGGAAGACTGAGGTGGAAGGATTGCCAGAGCCCAGTAGGTCGAGGCTGCTGTGGCCGGGAGTGGCCACTGCACTCCAGTCTGGGTGACAGAGTGAGACTCCAACTCAAAAAAAAAAAAAAAACCTGCTGGTCAAGTCAGGACCTGAGCCACAGGAAGAATGGCATTTAAAGGTCAGTTCCCAAGATGCCCAGATAATTAAGGGAGGCCGAGGCTCCTGAAACAGACCCTGGCCAGTCTGATACCCTCCCCCACCAAGTGCACACCTGAGCAAGCAGTGCTGTATTCCCTGTCATCTCGCTCATGGCGGCATCTGCTTCAGGTGAAAAGTGGTCACCATCTTGAGAAGAAGAAGAAAAACAGCATTTAGACTCTCATTGCAGCAAGGCATCCTTGTCGCTTACGCAATGTTCAGGTATCTTCCACGCTTTGGATGTTGCATGGGACTCAGGCAGTGCACGGGGGAGACCCACCTACATCAGGGACAAAGCCTAGGCCTCCGCATGACACCGAGCGGATAAACTCAGGGTCTCTGCTGCATGCTGCCCACTGGAGGACAAAGAACAAAGGGACAAAAGCTCTGCCTTCATGGGAAGTATCACCGCCACCACCGCCTATCTGGATGTCCACTGTGATGGGAACGTGCCATGTGTTTTTCCACTACATACGTAACACCAAGTGCTATCCCCACTTTACAAGTGAGAACACTGAGGCAAGGGTTCATTGCCAAAGTCAACCAACTCCCCAAGCGATTAGGGTAGAAGTCAAATCAGGCAGTTGGCTGCACAGCCTTCTGGGATCAGTCACTCACAGAGGGCAAGGTGCTGCACCAGCATTTGGCTTTGCTGGATTATAAAAATTACACAGAACATGCCCAAGACGAGGGTGGTAGATAAGGATGGGAAAGGCAGAGGTAATGAAGGCCTGGAAAAATCTTATGAAGGAGGCAGCATTTCAGCTGGGTGTAGACAGAAGTGAACAGGAAGGACGGACAGAGCAATAAAGAAACAGAAAGACCTTGCCCATATTCCCTCCAATATGACACCAGCCAAACTGTCATGTTTCTAGCACATTTAATCACTTTAGACAGGGACAAGACCAGAGGGACAAACGTGGCAGGGGGGTGGAATGAACAGACTAGCATCTACAAATATAAAATTCCTAGCCAGAAGTAGTCACTGTGGCCCCACCTCTATACAACAGTTCCTGGCTTATGTAATTCTCAAAGCCACCCTGAGAAACAAGCACCATCCCATTTTCTGGAGGGGAAAATCAAGGCTAGTAATTTGCCCAAGATCACACTGCCAGTCCCCCTCCCTCTGGCAATGCTTTCACAGTCTAAGACACCAGACAGGGTGAGGGCTAGCATGGTCCCCACTGTGCCCCTAAGGAGCTATGGACCAGCTGAGCAGTACCATCAACCTCAGTGCCTGCCCTCAACCATGGGGCCCAAGACCCTGGGGCCTGGGCTGCATTCTGGAAGGTACCTTTGTCGGAAGCCTCTCCATGTCAAAGGCCCAAGTATAGTCTAGAGCTGTGGCCCTCAAAGTCTGGTCCCCAGATCAGCAGCACTGGCCCTCCCTAGGAACTTGGTATAAATACAAGTTCCAGCAGGCCAGGTGCAGTGTCTCAGGTCTGTAATCCCAGCAATTTGGGAGGCAGAGGCAAGAGGACTGCCTGAGTCCAGGGATTCGAGACCTACCTGGGCAACTTGGCGAGCCCTCATCTCTATAATAAATTAAAAAATTAGGCTGGGTTCAGTGGCTCAGCCTGTAATCCTAGAACTTTGGGAGGCCAAGGCAAGTAGATTGCCTGAGTCAGCGGGTTCGAGACCAGCCCGGGCAACTTGGCGAGACCTCGTCTCTACAATAAAAATAAAAAACGAAGCCGGGCTCAGTGGCTCAGCCTGTAATCCCAGCACTTTGGGAAGCTGAGGTGAGTGGATTGCCTGAGCCCACGGGTTTAAGACCCGCCTGGGCAACTTGGCAAGACCTCATCTCTACAATAAAATCAAAAAAATTAGCTGGGCGTGGTAGCACACGCCTATAGTTCCAGCTACTTGGAAGGCTGAGGCGGAAGGATCGCCAGAGCCCAGTAGGTCGAGGCTGCAGGGGCTGGAAGCGTGCCACTGCACTCCAGTCTGGGCGACGGAGTGAGACTCCAACTAAAAAATATTAATTAATTAAATAAAATAAAATAAAAAATGAGTTGGGCATGGCAGCATGTGTCTGTAGTTCCAGCTACTCGGAAGGCTGAGGCGGAAGGATCACCGGAGCACAGCAGACTGATGCTGGGGTGGCTGTGAGTATGCCACTGCACTCCAGCCTGGGTGACAGAGTGAGACTCCAACTCAATCAATCAATCAATCAATTAGCCAGGCATGGTGGCATGTGCCTGTAGTTCCAGCTACTTGAAAGGTTGAGATGGAAAGATCACCTGAGCCCAGTAGGTCAAGGCTGCAGTGGTTATGAGTGTGCCACTGCACTCCAGCCTGGGCAACAGAGTGAGACTCCAACTAAAAAAAAAAACCCAAAAACAAAAAAATAAGAAATCCAAGTTGCTGCACCTCCACCCAGATCTACTCAATCGACCCCTGTGAGTGGCAACAGCATGTCTGCGCCAGCCCTCCAGGGGGAACGAGGGCTCTGGGAGACGGCCTCCTCTCCATAACTGCCCCTCTCCAAGTCAGAGGCCCCAGTGGTTACCTGACAAGGGAACCACTCCGTCCAGAAGAACCTCTGCTCCCTGGAACGGCAGGGAGACAAAGTCTGACCTAGAAAGACAAGAAAGGAATAAGTCACTATGGTCGTGAAGGCTGTATCCGCTCAAGCCCACATCTGCCTTTTGCACAGTGACACCCGCAACCTAGGATGCAGCAGAGCTGATGGTACACGTGAGCAGCAGGCCTCAGCTCATGGCACACCTGGACAGAGGCTGCCCTGCTGCTAGTCTGACCTCAGAGGGACTTCCACATTAAATTCCCAAAGAGACGCCCGCTTCTCTCTTGACGATGACATTGGGGTTCTTCCACAAGACAGGCCTCCTAGCTCAGCTTGGCTGAGGCCAGTCATGGAGTGTATTTCTATCACACCATGCCAAGACAAAGCAGGCAGCAGGAGGGAAGAACAAACCCACACCGCAGGCTCAACACAACAGAGTCCACTATGCAGGCCACACGTTCCCAGCAGGCAGGCATGGGCCTCCGCTCACCTGATCTGTCGGAGCACATCGACTTTCACCCTCTTATAGCCACCGTAATCCACGTAGCGGATCTCCACCTCATTGGTCTCCTGATAGGAAGCGACCACCTGGGCTCGCCACCAGGCCCCATCTGCACCAGGGGCAGCGCAGATGACCGTTACTGCAGGGCAGGAAGAGGAGTGTGTGAATGCCTGGCCACAGCCAGGGCACAATGGCCACCCTGGTCACTGCTACCCACCTCCCCACCTTACTTCTCAGAGAACTGCACCTCCATGGCTCAGGGGACAGGGACAGCAGCAGGTCCCTCAAGCATCCCCCAGTCCAAGACTAACAGAAGGAAGAACCTGGAATGTGAGAAATTCAGATAGCAGGTGTCCTGCCCCAAAGCCATCCCGACCAAAAAGCATTCACTCAGCCGGGCTCGGTGGCTCAGCCTGTAATCCCGCGCCTTTGGGAGGCTGAGGTGAGTGGACTGCCTGAGCTCGCGGGTTCGAGACCCACCTGGGCAACTTGGCGAGACCTCATCTCTATAAGCAATCAAAATTACCCGGGTGTGGTAGTGCACGCCTGTAATTCCAGCTACCTGGAAGACTGAGGCGGAAGGATTGCCGGAGCCCAGCGGGTCGAGGCTGCAGTGGCCGGGAGCGGCCACTGCACTCCAGTCTGGGTGACAGACTCCAACTCAAAAAAAAAAAAAAGCATTCACTCTAGAGCCACGACTCTGAAACCTGTTGGGGCCTGCAATGGACACAGATTCACTAGAATAAACCAAGTAAAGTACAACTCAGGGAGTGGGGACCAGGGCTTGCCCTACATGTTTGAGGACAAGTCCCTGAAGGAATCAAGAACCTCCAAGAGCAGGAGATCCTGTGACCTGGAATCCAGCCCATGACAATGCATATCGAGGGCTTGGCCACAGGTAGGCTAAAGCCCACCTCTTCCAGCCTTTGTCTCAGGAAGGTGTTGAGAACACCTGGGTGGCCACCAATGCTCCAAGGGGTCACCAACCTCCACCCTGGGGCAGGAGCAGATGAAACTATAAGGAAAAGGCCCTAGCAGCTGCCCAGGCCAGTTGGGATGAGGGACTGTGATATACGGCTGACTAACACTGGGTGCTGACCCTTAAAGAGAACCTCTTAAACTTAGGGGTTCAGTCTTTACTGCTGGGTTAAGATAACTTTAGAGAATCGGATAGACTAAGTCCTTATTCTTACAAAAAGAGAAAAAAATATATACATAAAATGCTCCAGATAACATCAAAGGTTTTTCTGATACCTCAGAGCTCATCAGAGAATCCCAGGTTAGAGGCCCGGTTAAGGGCGAGTAGAGAGGTGTCCCGACATTGGATCCCCACTGCAAAGGGCAACAAAGAATGACAAAGGACGGGCCCAGACCCCAGCTCCTGCTCAGTGTCACTCAGCTCCTGCAAGTCACTTGATTTCCGAGGCTCGGTTTTCTCAGCTGTTATGTGGAGATGACCCAACCCACTGCACAAGCTGGTTGGGCTTAGGGAATGTTTATGGTAACTAGTGCTTACATCAAGTGCTTTTATGAATAAACATACAGCACCCAACCTCAATTCCTGGCACAAGTCGGTATCACCCCATTTAACACATAGTAAGTGGCAGAGCTGGGATCAGAATCCCTGGGTCAAACTCTACTCCAATTCCATTTTCTTTCAGCCAATAGAAACACTAGCTTTGCCCAGCCAGGAAACTCAACCCAGCCCAACCTCACAACAATGGCAAGAACTCAGGGGTGCTGATCCCACAAAGGATCCCAAAACAGCCTCCTCCAAGAGCAGAACAAGCAGCCCCCAGGGCTTCCCCTCCCTGGCCTGACCGGAGCCCAGCAATCCTCCCCTGGACCCCTCAAGATAGCACTTACTTTCCACTGGGGTGGGCAAGGTGGGGGTTCCAGGCTGAGAGTAGCAGAGGTACATCTGCTGGTCGAGGCTGCGCAGTGCGTGGAAGGTAGGATGCGTGTGCTGCTGCACAAACAGGTGCCCAGCGTTGACCTGGTTGACCACGATCACCTCCACGGTGACACCATCAGGTAGCATGAGCTGCAGAGGGGAAGGAGCAGTGGTCACTGTAACTATCCATCTTCTTTTCATGTTTAGGATAAGTACTGAGGCCCAGGGCAAGTTTCTGAACTGGCACATCTTTGAAAAAGGTACAGCAGGCTGGGTACAGTGGCTCACGCCTATAATCCCAGCAATTGGGGATGCAGAGGTGAAAGGATTGCCTGAGCTCAGGAGTTTGAGACCATCCTGAGCAATATGGCAAGACTTTGCCTCTACAATTAAAAAAAAAAAAAAAAAATCAGCCAGGCATGGTGCGCATGCCTGTAGTTCCAGCTACCTGGAAGGCTGAGGCAGAAGGATAGCCTTAGCCCAGGAGGTCGAGGCTGCAGTGGCCATGAGCATGCCACTGCACTCCAGTCTAGGCAACACAGTGAAACTCCAACTCAAACAAAAAGAAAAAAAGACAGAGCAACCCAAGACAATATGGCACCCAGATGGCAGAAGTTCAAGAACTACTTTAACAATAGAAAGTGTTTAGTGGGCGTGGTGGCTAACACCTGTAGTTCCAGCACTTTGGGAGATGGAGGCGAGAAGATTGCCTAAGCTCAGGGGTTCAAGACCAGCCTGCGCAACATGGCAAGACTTCATCTCTACAATAGATCCAGAAAAAGAAAAAAAAAAATCAGCCAGGCATGGTAGCACATGCCTGTGGTTCCAGCTATCTGGAAGACTGAGGTGGAAGGATCGCCTGAGCCCAGCAGGTTGAGGCTGCGGTGGCTGTAAGCATGACATGGTTCTCCAGCCTGGGCAACAAAGTGAGATGCCAACTCAAAAAAACAAAACAAAACAAAACAAAACAAAACAAAAAACAGGGGAGCTGTTGTCCTGCAATACCAGGAGCAGCCATTAGGGGCAGCCTCGCCTCAGGGTCAGGCAGGGAGGCTCCCATAGGTAGAAGCACCAGGAGCAACTATGGAGTAGGGCTGGGCCTCACGCAGGCCTGGGCATGGTCCACCCATCAGCGCTGCCCTCCCTCCCACCTCTCCTGTAAGTCTGTAAGACCCAGGGAGGGCAAACCTAGGAACGGGGTGGCCACTAAGAACAAGGCATCCAAGAGGAAGCAGTGGGCAGGCCCACAGGCCCTCCCCCACCACCTCTGGTGACCTACAGCTGACCCCAGGGGCTTTGGCCTGACAGTATCTATCTACACTGCCCTCTCAATAGCAAGCAGCAGCCTCAAGTCAGGTTCGCAGTCAAGGTCTACCAGAGTCTGCGTCCTATTTGCTCTTCCCACTACTGCTTCCACCCCATCCCCCCAAGTCCTGCTCCTCTTCTCAAGCCTCCATAGACAACCCTCAACTCGTTCCACTTAGAGATCCAGAATGCAGGTTTGCCTAGGGGCCAGGCCCCATATTAAAGGCTCCAGAAAAGGCTACCAATGTTCTCTAAAAGGCCTGTCCCTGGACACTGGTTTTCCTAACATCAAGCTACAGGCTACACCTAGGGGCTCTGGACAGCCAGGCATCTACCCTACCTTCCAGCTGGTTTGTCATAAGGGAAAGAGCCTCTGACTGAGAGTTCTGACCCCATCTCCACCCCAATACTGAGGGTTCAGAGGTGTCAGGGATCAGCTTTCCAGCCCCAGTGAGCCAGGTGGAGTACAAGGGAAGAAAACCATCTGTACAGACCACTTAATTATTCAAAAAGAGAGTGAGTCTAGGGCCAAGCCTCCTGGGAAAAACACCCTGTGACTCAGGTATCAAGTGTCCAATGGGGTCCAATCCACTCCCAAATACCCACAGAAAAGGGAAGAGACATCCCATTCCTTCCCCAGCAGCACAGGGGTCTTTGGAAAGGAGAAGCTGTGGAACTGAGATGCCTTCATCCTACAAGACCCAGGAGGGTGATTTCTGTGGAGCAGCACATCTGGCCCATCTGTGTGAAATGCAGTCAACAGTCTTGGGCCAACAGAGCTCTGTGATTCTACTCCCAGTGAGATATGGCCCAGCCAGGGCTGGGGCACCCTACAGGACATGAGTGACAGGCCCCAAGAGACCCTGTAGCTACCAGCACCACAGGGACCTTCAAGATGTCAGCTCTTCCTTCTGCCAGACTCCTGGGGCAACCTCTCAAGAGCCACCTGGCTCCCTGGCCTGGTGGGGAGCATTTGTTCTTTATCATCTTGGCACCTCCTGGGAGGGAGAGGGTAGGGGATCCTCCACCAGGGCCACTGCTCGGCCCAGCTCAACCAGAAGAACAAGCCCCATCCAAAGTCATGATTCTGAGTCCCGCCCAGGCTTCAGGAATAGAAATAGTGAACCTCGGCACAGCACCAGCTTTAAGGAGCCCCACACTGGTCTAAACACGCCCAGTCTCCTGGCTGAACTATAATCCTTTCTATGCAAATGCCTAGAAAATATGAAAGGTGCCCAGGTGGCACAGTCAGGGAAAGTGGTACTCACACATGGGGACCCAGTGGACTCTGGTTTCTGCCAGAATATTATCCCCTTCTCCTCATCCCCACAACATAGGCCAGTAACAGAACTGACCAGTGGAGGTCTGAGGAGTTTCTTTTGGGGTTAGGCCTGAGAGGAAGGACATCCGGAACACGCTCACCCAGGACGTCACTGGCAGAGAAGGCAGCGCCAGCGGAGGCAGAGGGGGTGCGTAGATATTGGTGAGGTTCAGCTCCTTGAACTTCTTCCCAATCAAGTTCAGTGCTTTGTCTACATGATGCTGAGAGCCTAAATGGGGGTAGGGCAGGACACACAAGTATCGCGGGTAAAAGTCACAGCAAAAACAAACTCAGTCACACAACCATTTCACAGGACTTTACCTAGAGTTCAAGTGCATCAAGGTCTCAAAACACTAAACTCTGCTCTAGGAAGAAAGACACCTAAATCCATTCACCTTTCAAATGATGCCTCCGTCATTCTGACCTGTGCATTGAGGGCAACAGGGGGCAGGCGGGTGGGGGAAAGTCAGAGGGGAGCCCACGAAGGGCACTTGCGCTCTGCGAGGGAGCCAGTGTGTAGCAGTGGGGGCTATGGATCCAGGACCCCTGGCTCTGCCCAGCTGAGCACACACACCTCTCAGGGCCAGAGACCTGGTGGGGAGGGACCTGAGACCCCTTTGTGCACCTGGACTTGGGGCAAAAGCTGCAGGACAGACTCCCTGGGCCAGCCAGGGGGACTCAGGGGCTTCGGTTCACTCACACTTCAGGCTAACACAGATAGCTGCCACTAACCTTCTATGTGGCAGATCTGAATGTTCTGGGTATAAGGCAGGGTTGAGATGTAGATCTTGGCACCAGACGTTTGCTTAAGAAAACTCACATACCGTCCCTGCTTGCCAATTAGCCGACCGACTAAGTGCTTCCAGAGGGGCGGGAAAAAAAAAGAGAGAGAGAGAGATGAGAGAGTTAACAGAAAGCCAATTCCCTACACTCCCAAAGACCTAATTTTGTTTTACACAAGGTCAAGCTCAAACATATTTAGCTGTTAACATGTCAGCAATTATTTGCCAGGACTATTCTAAGCACTTACATTTACTCATAGTACCTGTGAAATAGATCACTTTATCACCATTCTACAGATGGGGAAACAAGCCCGGAGAGGCTGAGGAACTCACCTAAGGTCACACAGCTGCTAAGCAGCTAAACCAAGCAGTCTGGCTCCAAGGCCCAGTCAACAATGCAGGCTGGACCCAGAAAGCTGCAAATGTAGTGTCTTCGCCAAAACCCACAACATGAGACGTTTTACCAGCAGAAGGGTTGACCATGATTCCTTGTACCCCTCTCCTTCAAGTCTACTCAGATCCAAAGATAAAGAGGCTCCATTTGAAAATAAAAGTCTAAGAACCCTGAGCCTCCTGCTGCCAAGTGACAACCCTAGAGACTGCAGAGCACAAGGCATGCACAAGTGCCCAGTGCGCCAGAGTTCAAGGCGACAGAAGCAGCCAAACAGCCTTTATGTAAGGAAAGCTCCCCCACAATCCCAAACTACCTCACCCCAGCACAGCTACTAGGGATATAGTCCCTCCTCAGCCAGCATCTGCCTGGCTGTGCCCTTTGTCACCACTGAAGGAAAAGGGGGCAGGGCGGTTATCAGGGTCCGCTGGGGAGGAAGCCACCAAGGGGAGCCAGCAACCCAGGGTCAAAAGAGCCACTCTGACCCAGAGTTCAGACCAAGCCTAGTCATTGCCTTGGCAGGGGAGCGATGGGCCCTGGGAGATTGTGGCTTGACAATGATTCCTGAGCCCCAGAGATCAACATAAAGATCAAGCTATTATGTTGTAAGTTGCAACAGCAAGAAATCGCTTCAGAAGCTAGAAATCACTTAAGTACTCTGGAATTGGGGGCTGATGAAGTAAACTGCCATTTGCACAATGAATAATGCAGTTAAAATTATGTTTTCAAAGAATAACATGAGGAAAATTAAATTGTTTAAATATTTAAGTATCAATTAAAGCAACATCATCTCAGTTTTGTTTAAAAACCACGGGGTGAGCCGGGCTCGGTGGCTCAGCCTGTCAGCCTGTAATCCCGTGCCTTTGGGAGGCTGAGGTGAGTGGATTGCCTGAGCCCGCGGGTTCGAGACCCGCCTGGGCAACTTGGCGAGACCTCATCTCTACAATAAATCAAAAATTAGCCGGGCGTGGTAGCGTGCGCCTGTAGTTCCAGCTACTTGGAAGGCTGAGGTGGAAGGATCGCCGGAGCCCAGCAGGTCGAGGCTGCGACAGAGTGAGACTCCAACTCAAAACAAACAAACAAACAAAAAAACCCACAGGGTGCAAGAAGCAAAGGAAATAAAAGCCTTTCACAGCCCCTCTCAGGGGCAGGATTAGAGCTGGTTTTTATTTTCTTCCTACATTTCTATACTTTTCAAGTTCTCTAAGATAAGGATTTATGGCCAGGTGCAGTGGCTCAAGCCTGTAATCCCAACACTTTGGGAGGCAGAGGTAGGAGGATTGCCTGAGCTCAGGGGTTTGAGACCAACCAGAGCAACATGGTAAGATATTGTCTCTACAATAAATTAAAAAATCAGCTGGGCATGGTGGTTCCAGTTACTCGGAAGGTTGAGGCAGAAGGATCACTTGAGCGCAGAGGGATCACCACCTGAGCCCAGCAGATCGAGGCTGCAGTGGCCGTGAGCGTGCTACTGCTCTCCGGCCTGGGCAACAGAGTGAGACTCCAACTCCAAAAGTAAAAAATAAAAAAGGATAGGTATTTATGTTTTGCTCAATTAAAAGGTGTTTGCGTTGCAGAACTTGAGCGAGAGGAACTCTGACTGTCCATGTCCTCAGTCTGTTTTCTTCCAAACAGATCCGAGCCCCAGGCTTGTGGCTTGAGGAGTGTGAGGGTAAAATGCTGCCAATAGCAGCTGGGGAAACTCACACTGCAGGAAGTGCTCAGAATCCTGGCCAGATGTGAAGTCTCATCCCTCCAGCCTTTGGCTGATAGGGCTCCTTCTGGCTCATGGTCCCTCCCTTGGCCCTCCTGGGTCTGATGGCCCTGGGAGCGAAATCAACCTGGGGAACACCAGCCTTACCTTTGGCACCTCAATCTCCCAGATGATGAGGTCGACCTTCTGAGTGTTGGCGCCTGCCTGGGCATTTTGGAAACTTTCTGTCGCTTTGAGGCCACTACAGCTGTCCGTTGAATCCACACTGTTCCTGTTGGGATCTGCAGGGGAGGAAGCAGCAAGTGCAATATACACAGACCCCAGCTCAAGGCGGTCAACAACCCAGATAGTCCCAAACTCACACTTCCAGAGGCCCCACCCCGCACTACCTTCTCAAGCTTGGCAGGTGACTGTCAACTCAGTCTAGAAGGCTCAGAATCACCCCAATGAAAGGAGGACTGGGGGTGTTGATACACCTAATTTTAGCCTGTCACTTACAGTTCCACTTGCTTAATTGGCAGCCACACCCAGCCACAGCTGCTGGAGCAGAGAAACAAGTGGTGAACTTGAAAGAAATAGACTGTGCCCAGGGAAGGGGGGGTTCACGGGGTGGGGAAGGGGCTGCGCTTGCATGTGCACTGGGCCCCAGAACTGGCTCCATCAGCCTCAGCCACCTAGACATCCTTCCAACATTCCCAGCCCCTCAGACAGGTTTCCAGTGCCCATGGTCCAGGTCTGGGGTCACAGATGGTGGCCTTTCACCAAGCAGAGCTGGGCCTGCAGAGGACCCCTTCTCAGTTATCAGGGCCCTGCTGGGTTCTCTGCCAGATGTGGACAAGGGAACGAGGCCTTCTTTACTCTGCTGAAGCTCAACTTGCCCAACTCTGAATACTATTCTGGGCTCAAATACTCCCCTTAGTCAGAAACTGGACTAAGCCTTGTTCCCAAAAGGACATGGGGGAGCAGGACTCTGGCCCTAACTCAGGCCACCCCACTCTTGCTCAAGAGCATGCCAGTGGGACCATCACAGAAAAGCAGGGGTCCAAACCAACTCAAGCGCAGTGGCTCCGGCTTCAATTTGGACAACCCAATCACCAGCAGATCACCCTGAGTCTATCATTTGGGTGACTGTCCACATGGTTTCTCCAAATCCTGGGCATAATACTTTGCCAAGCAATCCACATGCTGTCTGGATGCAAGGAACTAAGGCTTAAAGAGATTCCGCTCCCACCTAAGGAAGAGTTACCTTTAAAGTGGTCTCCTCCCTCAGTACCAAGGGTTCAGAATAGGCTTCACATAGGGAAACCGCCCTTCTGAGAAATGACAGCTAGGCTGGCCTGCTAGATGCAGAACAGGCTGACAAGGGTGGCAGGGTAGGGGGTCTCCGCTCATACTCAGCCCTTAGTCTCTGTCCCACAGAAAGGGACTGACCAATACCTCCACACTGACGGCACCCGGGAATAGCTGAGAACCACACCAGGACCCGACAGCTGTGTTAAAAGGCCAGCTTCCTGCTTCCTCTGGGGCCACCCCTGGACCCTTTCTCAGCATGAACGTCCACACGCACAGAGTGGGGCTGACATGAGGCATGAGCCTGGTGCTTGGCACCCACGGTGTTTACGGGTGGCATCAGCAGGCTGCACGCTGCCATCCCTAGGCCTCCCCACCTACCACCACGGCTCAGTCCTGAACCCAAACTCAGAAGCCAACACACCTGAGTAGCTACTGCAACCAATGTTAAAGTTGGTGTGGCAATGCAGGGGGGGTCTTGTTAATTAAGCTGAGGGGCAGCAGGCAGACGGACACTTCTTTATTCTTAAAAAAAAAAACTTCACCCGTTTCAAGATGCAATTTTGTTTATCTGTTTTGTTTTTTAGAGACAGGGTCTCACTCTGTTGCCCAGACAAGCATACAGTGGCACCATCATAGCTCACAGCAGCCTTAGTCTCCTGGGCTCAAGGGATCTTCCTGTCTCAGCCCCCGAGGACAATAGCTGGGGCTACAGGCGTGAACCACTATGCCCGGCTAATTTTTTAATTTCCTGTAGAGACAAGATCTCACTATGTTTCCCAGGCTGGTCTTGAACTCCTACCCTCAAGCGATCCTCCTGCTTCAGCCTCCGAAAGTGCTGGGATTATAGGTGTGAGCCATGATGCCCAGCCCACAATAAGTTAGTTAAACATTTTTACATCCCAGTGTTAGGATACATCTTGCAGTATCTGGCCTTCTATAATCATGATTGGATGACTGGCAATATTTTCTTTTCGAGGCACATAACCATAATGTCTTGTCTTAATCAATAGCATCTTGGAGGTGACAAAACATAGTGTGGCATAAACCAGATGCTGCTGAATATAACATTCCCAGTAAAGCGTCCCAACCTTCCTGGAGCTGAAATGGGAAGCAATGGGGCTCCAGGACAAATACGTCAGAGAGCCATGTGGGAAACTTGTGGCATCTCTTTGTGAGATAAATGAAAACACCCCAGGTGGCTGCAAAGGCAGGGTCAGGAGCTGCTGACCTGTAAGCTAGTGGTCTACGCTGGGGTCAGCACTCGAAAAACTCAGGACACTTCATTACCAAAGTGCCCCTCTTTCCCAGGGGTGGAACTGCAGCTGCCCAGAAACAAAGTGGCTGAGGCTCTCTCGAAGGTGACAGCAACAACTCAGGAAGCTCGAGCCTCCCGAGTATTCAAAGCTGTGGCCATTCTTTGGGCACTTACCCTGTAAGAGCTTCTGGAGAAGGAAAGCGGGTGAAGACACGGGAACAAGCACATGATTAAAAGGAGATAAAAGGAGATAAACTCACACCCACGCTGGGCACTCAAGGGAAACAAAGTTAAGGAAGCCTTTCCATTAAAACACACACATACACACACACACAACCACCACCACCACCACCACCACCACCACCACCATCATCATCACAAGGTTCAGGTTTTAAAAGGAGAATCAGGCACACTGAGGTTACTAGGTGAACCTGACTTTGAGCTAATTCCCATGGGAGGGCTGGATAGGCCACTGGCTGACAGCTCCCATGGCTTTGGGGCTTCAGGCCAGCCAACTCCTTGGTCACCCACCAGTCGTGCACCATGCCCAGCTCTCTGCGGGCAGCTGGGACACAGAGCTGAAGAGCACCATGGCTCTGTAGAAGGGAGAGGTGGACCAGCAGCCCTTCCTGACGAATAAGGGGAGCACTCCAGTCCTCTAAATGCATGCCCGACACCCTCCTACCTCCCGAGTGATTTGCTTCCACCTCTGCGGTCCATCCATTCTCAGTCCCCAAGTCTGACAACGCCCTCTTCAGCACCCCATTGCTGAACGGCACAGTACTTTCTGGCAGCAGCGGGGAGATGGCCTTGTCCCTGGGGCTCGAGCTGGTCTCTGTGCAAGAGTCTCCAATCCCCGAAGTGCTAGGGGAATCTGAGCAGTATCCTGAGGAGCCCACTGAAGGGACACCTTGGCTGCTGTCCGACATGCAGGTGGCACAGGCGGTGTCTCCCACCAGGATGCTTGCCCCCTCCAGCGGCTCTCCAAGGGGAGTGGCCGGTGGCAGGCAGGGGGCCAGGGAGATGGGGTGTGCAGAGTTCTTTGGCTTACTGTCCTTGGTGGGGCTGGACAGGGGGCTGCTCAGGCAGCTCACGTAGGTCTTTGGTAGGGGCAGGTCCTCTGCTGGCAGACCTGCCAAGGGAAGGGTGGCGTCTGTTGGGCCGGTGGCTCCCTCTGTGGTGACTGGGGCAGGCTTCGCAGCATCCCGGCCCTGGTCACTTTTCTGGCTGACTGGGATGTCGTTCTCCTTCTGTCCCTGGAGCTGACCAGCCGAGGCCTGATATATCCGGCCTGCGATCTTGCCCACTGTGGTGGCCAGCACCTCTTCAGTTGCTTCCAAGATTACTTGGGAGATTATCTGGAAGGCGGCCTGCTCAATCTTCTCATCTCTATCCAAGCTCTCCTCTTTGCACGCTTCTCCCACAAGGTCTCTGTCCTGGACTTTGCTACCTCTGACCCGGGGCGCCGAGGTCTCCTCAGCCTGAGTCAGCTCGGAGTGGGCCGACTCAACGAAGCTGCTTGGCGACTTCCAGACTGTGTACTCTTCTTTCTGCTCGGGCCCGGTCACCGGGGGTGGGCTGTTCCTCCCCTCCTCACCCCCTCCTCCCACGGGGGCCACACCGGGGGTCCTGCTGCCCTCCAGTGCCGAGACTTGCTCCTGGGGTGACAGCCCTTCATGCCCATTTTCTCCCAACATGGCGTCGCCGGTCCCTTCGGCACCACCCGTCTCTTGCACCCTGTCTCCAGGGCCATGCTTCTCCACAGGGGCCGCAGACTGGCCTGGGTGGCCTCTCCCTGGTGTCCTGCTGAGTGTCGACTCTTGCTTACACACCTCCACTGCTTCATGTGGGAATGGTACACCCTTTGGGGATGGAAGGGGACACTCTAAAGGAATAGGCCTGACTTCGTCCCCCACCGGGGCTAGTTCCAGCTTTGTGCTGTCATGTCTCCAAGATCCGGGTTGAGCCCATGGGTCAGTGGTGTTGGGAAGGCTGCCTGACGACTCTGATCTTCGACGGGCAGCATGTGTGCGCAGTAAGGCTGTGGGCTCTGCAGACGGCTTGCTGGAGGTGGACACCTCCTCCTCTGGCAGCTGTGTGATGCCAGGAGGTGTGGACACCACTCTGGTGCAGACATCTTCCATGGGGAGGGGTTCCTTGATGGCAGGGTCGGCCCTCAGCTCCACAGCACTGGCCTCCACCTGCTCACTGTGGCTACCGGCGTGGCCTTTTTTACGAGAGAAAAACCACCACCAACCAAGCGCCAGCATCCCAGGCAATGCCAGGGGGAAGAGCGAGCGGAACTGGATGGCCATCTTGGAGGTCTGGAGCAGTTACACCTGGGGAGAGCAGCAGAGGTGGAGAAGGGATGTTATGAGAGCCTGGGAAGAGGATTCTGATGGCTGACAAGCTGTCTGCCCTCCCTTTCCCTGCCCCCTCTTGGACTTGCACCCACTCCCGCCCTATGGATGATTCCTGCAGGTGAGCAGCCAGGAGGATACCTCCCACTCCCTGGCTTCCACACACTCCCTGGAAAAACCGAGCATTCTATTCTTCAACCCAAACCCCTCCCTTCAGCACATCACGGTGCCAGAAGCTAGGATCCCCTTAAGTTAATAAGCTCATTGTGCTTCAGTTCACTAAATAACCCCCCAACCTTTTGATCCATTCAAAAGGCATCAGAGCATTTTAAAGACTCATGGAAGCCACAAGTAAACAGGTCCCCAAAGCTACTCTCAAAATCATGAGTCCATGAAATTGTAGTTTCTACGCAGCAATAGACCGGAGGAATGGCATTGCAAACAGATGGAAGATGCTCCTGGGCGAAGGACCCACAAAACAAAGGCACACGAAGAACCAAGTCCAACCCAAGTGGAAGGAGGGTCTATCGCTTGCAATGGGCACAACTTGCAACTAGTATGAAAGCAACTTGACTTTTATGCTGGTATGAAAGCTATACCCATTCAGCAGAAACCATGCTTAGAATTTTGGATTTTGATCCTTTTCTGATATAGTGATATGCAGCAGGACACAGTCTCACCATGCTGGGCAGCTACAGTCACACCATCACAAAGGTAAACCGCTCGGTGCGATGACTCATGCCTGTACTACCAGCACCTTGAGAGACAGGAGGGCAGATTGCTTGAGCCCAGGAGTTCGAGACCAGTCAGGGCAACATAGCAAAACCTCATCTAGATTTAAAAAAAGAAAGAGCTGGCCAAGCTCGGTGGCTCAGCCTGTAATCCCAGCACTTTGGGAGGCCAAGGTGAGTGGATTGCCTGAGCCTGTGGGTTCGAGACCTGCCTGGGCAACTTGGCGAGACCTCATCTCTACATAAAC
>NW_007258907.1:1099585-1101834 GCF_000164805.1 Carlito syrichta | reverse complement strand
CTCCAACTAAAAAAAAAAAAAAAAGAAAGAAAGAGCGAGTATGGTGGCTTGTACTTGTAGTTCCAGCTACTCAGGGAGCTGAGGCAGAAGGATCACCTGAGCCCAGGAGGTCAAGGCTGCTGTGAGCTGTGGTCATCATGATTGTGCCACTGCACTCCAGTCTGGGTGACAGAGTGAGACCCAGACACAAAACAAAAACAAGAGGAAAAAACCCAACTTTCTTCATCTGTAAGACAAGGCCACATCTTATAAAAGGTATAGGATGGACTTACTGCAGAACACTTGTATTCAGTGCCTCCCAAGACAGCAAAATTTAAGTCTGTCTGCAAAATTTATGTCTTCTTAAAACCAAAAACCCCCCAAATGACACGGTGAATAGCAACTTAATTTAGATTTGTATTTTACTGTAGAAATAATAAATGTAAATATTTTAATAACTTTTACTGGTTTAACTGACTTATAATATTAATATTCTCTGGTAAAACCAGGGCATCAGTACTTTTAATAGTTCCAGGGGTGGTTCTAATCTCTAGCCAAGGCTGGGAACCACTGCTCTAGGACTTTGCTTCTCAAAGTGGGGTCCACAGATCAGTACTGAGTATCACTGGAAAGCTGCTAGAAATATGGTATCTTAGCCTTACCCCAGGCCTGCAGAATCAAAGCTGCACTTGAACAAGACCCCCAGGTGATTCCTAAGCGCATTACAGTTTGTGAAGGAGTATTAGGAGCTGTGTTCTGCTTCTAAAGTGATAGAGGTGGGGGCAGTGGTGGTGGTGAGGTCATCTGCATTTGAAAGTCCTTTTGTCAGATGGACATGGTGGCTCACCCCTGGTGGCTCACCTCTGTAATTCCAGCACTTTGGGAGGTGGAGGCAAGAGGACTGCCTGAGTTCAGGGGTTCGAGACCAGCCTGGACAACTTGGCAAGACCTCATCTCTACAATAAATCAAAAAATTAGCCTGCCTTGGTGGCACACAGCTGTAGTTCCAGTCACTTGGAAGGCTGAGGCACCCGTGAATGTGCCACTGCACTAGTCTAGCCTGGACGACAGAACGAGACTATGACTCAAAAAAAAAAAAAAAAAAAGTCCTTCTGTTTTTAAAGATAGCCCTTCTTGGCCAGGCGTGGTGGCTCAGCCTGTAACCCCAGCACTTTGAGAAGCTGAGGTGAGAGGATTGCCTGAGTCTGGGGGTTCAAGACTAGCCTGTGTAACTTGGTGAGACCTCATCTCTACAATAAATCACAAAAACTGGTCGAATGTGGTGGCGTGCATCTGCAGTTTCAGCTACTTGGAAGACTGAGGTGGAAGGATCGCCTAAGCCCAGCAGGTTGAGACTGCGGTGGCCGTGAGCATGCCACTGCACTCCAGCCTGGGTGACAAAAGTGGGACTCCAACTCAAAAACAACAACAATAATAGCAATAATAATAATAATAATCCTTCTGCTAATATCAAAGCAGCAGCAATGATGTTTGCAGCAAAAGCAGAGCTACGCAGAAGCCAGGGTTCAGGACACTTTGTATCAATCCCTCTAGAAGGAAAGCTTCAACAATGTTACCTTACCATTACAGATTCAAACCTGTAACCTTGCTAGATGCTTCTCAATCCTTAGCTACTGTCGTTTGGAATATATTACAATCTTAAAAGTTAAAATAAGTCAAGGTCATACATTGAAGAACTAGGAACGCAAATTCTATTCTGCATTAAATCTGGAACCCATTAATCTGGATCTGTGAGGAAGAGGTGTTATATGGGCCAAGAAAAGGGAAAATCTATACTTCCATTTTTTGGAGAGCTATAGTAACAGCTCTTAAAACCTTATGGTCATATCTTACAACTCAGAAATCCTACACCTGGAATTTTTAAAACAAAAACAAAAACCACAACAAAAAGACCCCACAGAGCCAGGCGTGATGGTTCATGCCTATATTCCCAGCACTTTAGGAGGTTTGAGGCAGGAGGATTGCTTGAGCCCAGGGGTTCTAGTCCAGCCAGGGCAACATAGCAAAACTGCGTCTGTTTAAAAAACGAATCACGAAGCCAGGTTCCAGAGGCTGAGATGGGAGATCATTTGGAGTCCAGGAGTTCAAGGCTAGTCTGGACAGCATAATAAGACCCATTTTCTACATAAGCAGAGGTCTATATAAGAATGTCCACTGGCCAGGCTCGGTGGCTCAGCCTGTAATCCTGCACCTTTGGGAGGCTGAGGTGAGTGGATTGCCTGAGCCCACGGGTTCGAGACCTGCCTGGG
>NW_007258907.1:1089834-1099033 GCF_000164805.1 Carlito syrichta | reverse complement strand
CTCCAGTCTGGATGACAGAGTGAGACTCCAGCTCAAAAAAAAAAAAAAAAAAAAATGTCCACTGGGGCATTTGAATCAAAACTGGGGGTTAACCTTTTGGGGGAATCACGGACTAAATATACTGTGGAATCCATGGACATAACAGTGTTAAAGGAAGAAGGTCTCATGTACTGACATGGAAAAAGCACCACAACACAGAAAACAAAAGGTAAAGACCACCATGTACATGCCAGGTCTATATCCACATAATTCCCTGGTAGGACACATACCAAGCCACTCAGGTATGTGAGGGGAAGTTTTTGTACATTCATCTTATATCCTGCAACCCCGTGGAATTTTTTTTAGTCGGTTGCTAACACTTTTTTTTAGTAGAGTCCTTTGGATTTCTTATCCACAAATAGACAGTCTTGTGTCTTCCACTTGATGGGGGAGATTTTTAACTTCTATAACTGTAGTTCTTCAACTGGGTTCATTACCATCATTTCATATTAGTCTAAAAGCCCAAGGCCAAGGTAGCAAGACCAATTAAATCAGAATCCCAGAGTGAGGACCTAAGCACCAGCTTTTTCTTTTTTCTTTAACCCAAGTGATTACAAAGTGCAGTCAAGTTTGAGAATCACTGCTCTGTGACAATCTGCATACACCTCCAAATGTGGCATATTGTGGAAGACATGTTTTGTAGAAGATTAACGACAACTTGAGAAGGCAAAGGGCATGCTCAGGATAGGGCAGTGTGCCCAGGGCCTGAGGTAGGGAGATTACATCCTACCCAGCAGGGCACACGCTAACAGGAAGTAGAACTCATGTCCCAACCCAGGTTTTCCTCTTGTTGAGTTTATTTTTCAATTTTTTGCTTTATTTTTATTTCTATCACTTAAGACTATACAAGTAGCTTTTGGTTACACAGATATGTTGTACAGTGACAAAGAAATCTGGGCTTTAAGTGTATCCACCAGAGCACACTGTATCCCATGGACTCCTTAACTGGGCAATCCCATTTCAGCAGGGTTTATCGTTGTGATTCCTAGAGTGTTCTAGCAATTCTCAGATCTCAGGAAAAAGATGAAACAGAATGAGAGAGGAAGAAAAAGAACCCTCACAATTATCCCCTAGGGGGCAGTCTCCCATCTCACACACCAAGGGCCCAAGGTCACAGACTCACTCACACTGTGTATACGAGGGAGGGGTAAATGACCAAGACAAAAACTGCCTCTCAAAACAGCTAGAGAAGCCCCACCTACTCCTTTGTAACCAGAAGCTGATGCCCAAGGGTCCTGCCTCTCTAGCAGCAGCTGGTCCCACCACACCCAACCCCGCCCCACCTCCCCGAGATCCAGAAGCTGGCTGTACAACAGTAAGGCACAGACCCACCATCAAACATGCATAACCGCCTGGCTTTGGTCCTGGCACCCCCGTCATCCACACTGCAACCAGTCCTGGCCCACCCTGGCACGGGGCTCCCCACGCTCCACCTGCCTGTTCCCAGTCCTCACTCAGACCGAATGCACAGAACCAGCTGCTGAAGGCCACACCCCAAGCCCCTGTCTGCTGCTCTGCAGCTCCTTGGAACACCAACACCACTGACCCTCCCACACCTCCCAGCCCAGCTCACTCCCCAGAGACTGAGGCTCTAAGCCCCCAGACCCACCATCTCCAGCCCCCACAGTCAGCCTAGGACACACACGGTTTCTGCAACCTTTCCAAGCCAGATGCCCCTTTTGTGTGAGGACCTCCTAGAAGGCATTGAATATTGCTACCCTGAGGCCCTGTCGCCACATCACCAACTTATGGAATCCAGAATGTCCCACCTCAATGTCCAGTGCCCACCACTCTCCAGCCTCCACCCCCAACTCTAGATGAAAGCCAGGGAGACCCAGTGCTGGAAAACTAGGAACTGGATGTCACTGCTTCTGGGTGATAAGTGGCTCAGGGTAAAGCCCCTCTCTCCTGATTGCTTCCAGGAACAGGAACTGTCAGACTTTGAGGCATTTCACGGGCACTTGAGAACAGAGATCTCCAGAGAGTAGAGTGGAAGACATCCTTTACATTTTCCTTGCCTCCAGAGGATTGTCATTAGAGTATGAGCCATCCTCCACCAAGAACAGAGACCAGAGCCCCCAGGGCCAGCAGCCATCCCGCCAGATGACCTTGGCGGCAATCACAGAGCCTAGCTGGGTCTCACCCAGGGTACCCACACTGGGAGGCAGGGAGCTCCACAAGGTGACTAATGCCCCCCATCCACCCCCACTTGTCACCAGTCAAAAAAACCAGCCCCTCACTTCCTTACCTCAAAACCAATCTCACCTCAGACAAGTAGGCTTCCTGGAATTGCTAAGGGGCTGTTTACCACAATTTACATGGTCTGATAGGCCTACAAGAGGGTGTTGGATGCACCAGCCTTTTCTGAAGGCCCAGTTAGGACCAGGCACAGACACTTCTTTCTCTGGGGCAGACTCTCTTCAGCTGTTCTCTTGGCTGGGGTTCTGTTTGTTTTTTAAACCTAAACTTCTCAGGATGTAAGTGGTATTGAACAAAAGCCTTCACACTCACAAGCTAGTGGAAGGCTGAGGCCCAGTACAGGCAGGGCAGGGCCAGGGCAGGGCAGCGCAGGCCAAGCCGAGGGAAAAAGTCTCCCAGAAGAATGCACGCAGTAGACCCTAGGCCTAGGGGTGGTAGGAAGAACACTCAGTTATTCTGAATCTGCTGGAATTAAATAGCTGCCTGCTTATTTTTAGCAGGTCCATTTGCCTGGGAATGGATGCACGCTGGCCAGCTGCCAAGCGGTCACACAGAGCAGAAGGCACGTGTGCTATAGCCACTGGCTTCAGCGTTCGTCTGCTTGCTCACTCCAGGTTCTAAAAGGATCCCTCTCTTCTCCAGAGAGGCACCTGCAGTTTCTCAGAACAGCCTTAGGAGGAGTAATGGCCTTGCTCCCAGCCCAGGTGACGGACCATGTAACTACAGTCAAGAGCCGGCTGCTAAACATGAAAAGGGGCTGGGCATGGTGGCTCATGCCTGTAATCCCAGCACTTTGGGAAGTAGAGACCAGAGGATTGCCTGAGCCCAGGGCTTTGAGACCAGCCTGGGCAACATGAGGAGATCTCTCTCTACAGTAAATCAAAAAAATTAGCTGGGTGTGGTGGTATGCCTCTGTAGTTCCAGCTACTTGGAAAGCTGAGGTAGAAGGATCACCTGAGCCCAGCAGGTCAAGGCTGTGGTGGCAACGAGTGTGCCACTGCATTCCAGCCTGGGTGACAGAGTGAGACTCCGACTCAAAAATAAAAAAATAAATAAAAAACACGAAAATGAATCCCTGGGAATAATAGAGAGTGACCCAGCCAGGTCAGCTACTGTTACTGTGAAAAAGACACAGAGAATTGATGGGAAAGTTTGCCCAGTATAAAAACAACAGCTGAGGAGCCAAGAGCCCAACAAGTCCAGCCTGGGCTTGGGCCTGGTCAGTGGACCCACATCCACTTTGTGTTCTGAATTAACACAGTGAGGCTAGAATCTGAATATTTCTTCCATTACTCCAGTGTTGATGCTGCCAAAGCCCATCCCCTGGTGTCCGCCCATGGGAAGAAGCCTGCCCAAGACATCCCCATCTTGAGTGCCCAGCTCATCCAGCTCCTGCTGAGGGACTCCTCCCCCTCCAGGGTCCTCCAGGGCAGGGAGTCAGAACCTGGCGCCCAGCACTTTGGCCACCACATCAGACAACGGCAGCAGACTGGGGCCAGGCAGAGGCACGCTCCCTTCCTTGGGAGTTTGGTGGCAGACCACAGAGAGTTCTTTCCAAGACCCCAGAGCACCTCTTGGCTTGTATCAGATGCATTTATCTACTTTCTCATCTTGTTCGTACATTCAAATGTGTGTAAGTTGCTACAAGAAGCTTCTGACCCCCAGCAGCTCACAATCCAGGAAGAAGAGTCAAACTCTCACACATACACATACCCCTGCACCACCGTGGCCAAACTGAGAAGCAGGCATAGGGAGCCCAGGAAGACTCTCCCAAAGAGGGCCAGATTTTCCTTAGACTTCAATGAAGCAGAGGGGGCGATAACATAAATTTAAGTTCTGATGCCTTTGGGTGGGAGAGCAAGTCCCAGAGCAGAGCAGGAACAAATCCTAGAAGCCAGAGCTGAAGGCCAGTAGGGCCAGACAAAAGGGGTTTGACCTTTGGGGTCAAGGCAACAGAGCAGTTATTGCGACAGGGTCACAAGAGGCAAAGGCATGGGTGACTCCTCAGGGGTGACTGCTGTCCAATATCGGCAGCCACTTAATCACAAGAGGCTATGAGCATTTGAAATGTGACAAATTTAGGAGACTAAATTTTATTTAATATTAATGAAAATAGTCACCTGCAGCTGGTGGCCACCTACTGGACAGCACAGTTCTAGAGGGTGCTCCTAGAAGATCCTAAGAAACTCAAGGGCTGAAAAAATACTGTGACAGCCAACACCTACCTTGCTGGGCAGTTCTCGGGGTTTTAAGGGTGGGTGTGATGGTGGGTCTGGGCCACTCACCCTCGGCAGCATGGCTGGGCCAGGAATCAGGGTGCTGGAGCCATGCCCAGGCGTTGGTTTCAGCCCAGCCCAGTGCTCACAGAGCTGTTACCTACATCCTAAGAGGCCTGAGTAAGCTGTGACTTCATGTGGACACCCTACAGATTCCAAATTAGCTCACAGTGGGGCTGGAAGGTCCTGTCCAGGACTGTCCCCACACCCTCTATTGTGATGAACCGAGGGCAACCAGGGTGGCCACACTGGAGGGGCTCCTGCCCGTCCAGATAGGCCAGCTGTCAGGAAGTCATGGGGTACTTTCCCAGTCCACTTCTCAGAAGGGAAAGCTAGATGCTTAGCCCACCCAGTAATATCCGCATGGGAGTACCTGCCTCGAGAAGCCATCTCCCGTCAAAATGGAAACCCAGGAACTCCAAGTAAGAAGAGCCGGAAGCAAAAACTCCCTTCTCAGGACATGGCCTCCAATTCTCCATTCCAATTAGAAACTAACTCCTGGTTTAGAAAAGTTGGTAAGGAAGGGAGCAACACAAGGGCAAACCGCACAGACTTCCTCTTGCTCTACTGATCAAATTCACAGCAGGTCCGAGTCTCACTCCTCATCAAGGGAGGAAGGAAAAGCAGCACCTCTTACGAAGATGGTCATCATCGCTTTATTTAGGTGATAGGGCGTCGTTTTTAAAAACTCTGAAGACTTTGTCACATCCTTCCTGCCCCTCATCTCCAGCCTGGACAACCATCTTGCTCTACAAGAAAGTTCCAATAGGTCCCTAAGGATGGTAACAACGCAGGTGACAGGACTGCATGCCTGAGTGGGTGGAGCTCCTGCCCGCGACCACAGAAGACATGGGACACAAGACTGCCCAGAAGGTATGAAGTGGTGATCTGACAACAAGCTGACTTAGAAGCCAATATAGACATCAGAAAAGGCCCTTCACACCCCACCTCACATGGGCAGAGCAAAGCCGCAAGACACCCAGCTCCCTAACTGCAGACAGTGCAGTCTGACCAGCCTAGACAGAAATCACCTAGAAGCATAAAAGGTGATTTCTGTTCACCAAATAATTACTGGCACTTAAAGGAACAGGCAGCATGGGACACAAATGAATCAGACAAGGTGCTGCCCTTGAGGCACTCCCAATTTTTCAGTTTCTTTGGGGGCAAAACAAAAAAATGAACAATGATCTCTTCTCTGATGAGCCTGTCACTGCCACTCTCTGCCACTGACCAACTGAAAGTCTGGTCCAAGAGACAAGTGAGTATCCTGCTGGGGGTGGGGTGGGAATGAACAGGAAGTGGGGGGAGATTAGAATGTTCTAATGTCCTGGGGTGGGGATCAGGGCATTCACCTGAATGCTACATTATGGTAACCAAGGAAGGTTGAGTTGCCTCAGTAGGTGGACTTTGGTTCAAGACCCGTTTCCACTACTTGCTGGTGCCCAAACCCAGATGCCTCCAATTATAACTTCTTCAGAAAGTAAAGTCAGACGTCCTGCTGGCCTGGAAAGGTCAACTGTCTTGCCAACTGTCTCCCAGTCCTCCTGCCTTCTGTCACACACACCCAACCCATGCCTCCACAGGTGCCTACCCTTGCATTAAAACCAGCTCACAAGCCGGCTCGGTGGCTCAGCCTGTAATCCCGCGCCTTTGGGAGGCTGAGGTGAGTGGATTGCCTGTGCCCGCGGGTTCGAGATCCGCCTGGGCAGCGAGACTTAATCTCTACAATAAATCAAAAAAATCAGCCGGGCATGGTAACGCATACCTGTAATTCCGGCTACTCGGAAGGCTGAGGCGGAAGGATCGCTGGAGCCCAGCAGGTCGAGGCTGCAGTGGCCGGGAGTGGCCTCTACACTCCAGTCTGAGCGACAGAGTGAGACTCCAACTCAAAAAAAAAAAAAAAAAAACCAGCTCGCACATTCTGTGGACCACCCGCCATGCACACCTTCTCAGCAAGCTACTGGGTGATGGGCTCCCCAAGACAAGAGAACAAGTCAAAGGGAGAGGAAATTCCTAGGCTGGAGGTGAGGGAGAAGCAGAGCCAGAGAAAGGGATACCCCCGCCCAAGAGCAACAAGGAACTGCTAAGAGTCCCAGGTATGTGCAACCATGAAGTGCTTTCTGCAATGACTAGAGTTCTATAGCAGTGGTGGAGGCTTGGGGAAGTCAGGGAACTGGTGAGAAACACACAGAAAATGAAGCAAAAGGACTCAAAAGAAATTAACTAGGAAACTAAAAACTGCCATAGACAGTCAGGCACAGTGGCTCACACCTGTTAATTCCAACACTTCAGGAGGCGGAGGCAAGAGGACTGCCCGAGCACAGGGGGCGTTCAAGACCAGTCTGGGCAACCTGGGAGACCTGCACACCAATCTGGGTTAACAGAGTGAGACTCCATCTCAAAAAAAAAAAAAGAAGCGAGCTAAGTCTACCTCCCACATTAAAAATAAATAATATGATAATTGTTTAAAACAAAGAAATAAAAAGTATACAATTTCTTTTCCTATTTTACTTTTATTTACTTATTTACAAATAGATGATAATTGTTTAAAACAAAGAAATAAAAAGTATACAATTTATTTATTGATTGATTTAGAATTGGAATCTCATTCTGTCGCTCAGGCTAGAGTGCAGTGGCATGCTCACTGCTACTGCAGCCTTGAGCTGCTGGGCTCAGGTGATCCTTCAGCCTTCCAAGTAGCTGGAGCTACAGGTGTGCACCATCACGCCCGGTTAATTTTTTTTTTTTCTTCCTTGAGTCAGAGTCTCACTCTGTTGTCCAGGCTGGAGTGCAGTAGCACGATCTGGCCACCACAGCCTCGACCTTCTGGGCTCAGGCTATCCTTCCACCTCAGCCTTCCAAGTAGCGAGAACTAAAGGTGCATGACACCACGTCTGGCTAATTTCTTGATTTATTGTAGAGACGAGGTCTCACCAAGTTGCCCGGGCTTGTCTCGAACTCCTGGGCTCAGGCAATTCTCACACCTTGGTCTCCCAAAATGCTGGAATTTCAGGAGTGAGGCATGGCACCAGCCTACAATTTAGAACTACAGAGGCAAGTGGCAAGGAGGGGACAGCTAGAACTAAAGACACTGGCTCTGGAAGGGGATACACTCAGGGCAGAGGAGGACTGTCCTTCCAAACTGTGTGCAGAGCAAAAAGTCAAACTTTCCTACTAGTGATGCTTTCACAGAAAAAAAAAAAAATCAATACATTCTTAAGCTATGTACAAGTAGCAATGGATGCTTTATTACCATATGGCTTTACATATTTCTTGTTAACCATAATAATAAATATGCAGTAGTGTTAACTCATCTATGTATAAACTGGTAATGCTTGTTTTCCACAATAATTGATGCCAATTTTGTTTCAGAGACCCCTGCCTTGACATAAGAGTAATAAAGAGAACATGGCTGGGCATGGTGGCTTATGCTTGTAATCCTAGCACTTTAGGAGGTTGAGGTGGGAGGACTTCTTGAGTTCAGGAGTTCGAGACTAGCCTAGGCAACATAGCAAGACCGTGTGTCAACAAAAAAATTAAAAAATTAGCCGAGCAGGGTAGTCCACACTTGTAGTCCCAACTACTCATGAGGTAGAAGGACGTCTGAGCCCAAGAAGTTGAGGCTGGCATAAGCCGTGAACATACCACTGCACTCCAGCCTGGGCAACAGAATGAGACCCTGATTCAAAAAAGGAGAGAAAAAACCTGATTACTGATTGTTAGTCCCTTTGGGAAGCAAGACACTGAGGACCAAACTGGCATCAGATAGCAGGACCCCTCAGAGCTAGTCATTTAATAAAGATTTTGATACCCACTGGGAGCCAGGTATCAAAGAAGGGAAAGAACCTTCAGGAAGCAAAGATGGGGGGCGGGAAGAGAGTCAAACAACAGAGTGAGACTCTGACTCAAGGAAGAAAAAAAAAAAATTAGCCGGGCGTGATGCAAAGAAGATCCAGCAACTTACAGGTAATGGACCTGCAGCTTCTCCACTGGCTGAGGACAACAGCGCCCTCAGGCATGCTTTGCATGGAATGAATTTTAACTACTCTCCTGTGCTTGTGGCAGGGTGATAGTCACAAGAGTTAAGAGGCATCTCTCAGACCTTTTCAGTGTGGCATGACTCAGAGAAGAAAGGCCAGACAGGGCATTTGGCAGGGAAGCTACAGGCAGAATGGGGAGGGAATGCCTCTTGGAAGAGGTGGCTGTAGAGCTGGAACCCGTCAAGAGCTGTGCCAAGATGGGGGGTGGGAGGGGAGGGGCAGAGAGTTCCAGGCGAGAACATGTGCCAACATCCAAAGGCAGGAACAAGCTTGGCTGACTCAAGAGGCAGCAAGAAGGGAGGTGAAGATGAGGTCGGAGCGTGGCTGCCCAGGAATGACTCCCCAGTATCCTACAGAGGGCAGGCAGGACCCCCAGGAATGAGGGGCAAGGGAAGACGATGTGTCTGAAGAGCCAGGATCTAGGCCCCAAACAGGACGTCTCGGTGGCTGCTAGCATGACAGGTATACTGTGTGAGTTAATGGGGCTCATCTTTTACTTCAAGTTCTCAGCAAGTAATGTACACCTGCTGGGAACACCTGTGACCACACTACACACTGGCCCTAGGAAGTGATGGCTAGACCCTGACCCTCAGCCCCCACTCCCTCAAATCAATCTGTTCCAGTAAGGCAGTGCTGCCCCAGGAG
>NW_007258907.1:1087374-1089666 GCF_000164805.1 Carlito syrichta | reverse complement strand
GAGAGAGAGAGAGAGCACCTGTATAAGCCCTGCCACTTCTTTGAATCAGACTTTGCAAAAACAACCTTACTCTCAAGCCAACATAAACCATAGGAAACAG
The DNA here is from genome assembly GCF_000164805.1 of Carlito syrichta. NCBI lineage: Eukaryota > Metazoa > Chordata > Mammalia > Primates > Tarsiidae > Carlito > Carlito syrichta. Next base: position 1,089,566 of record NW_007258907.1, on the reverse strand, counting down.
AGGGCCTTATATGGCTCGGAGCTTTTTAAATCAGAAACAGATAGATGGGCTGGAGTTGGCAGCTCCAAGCTAGAGGGAAGGAAGACCTGGGAAAAAAAGAAAGGAGAGAAGAAAGGATAGTGTTATGAACAGGCAGGCTTGTTTGTCAAACTCCTTTGTTACCCTGCTTCATCCTCAGTGGCCCCCTAGTAAAGAATTCCCACTGGGATCAGGCTTTGCCTGCTTTCATGTGTGCTGGTTTAAGCCAGAGGACACCAGGAATCAGACTGCCAGCCAATTCCTCATTTTAGAGCGCTTTTAGTGTCCAGTTAGTGGCAGGTCCTGAGGCTGGGCAACCTCACAAGAAAAAGGGGTTATTTGGTTTCCTGAGAAACTGCCTGCTGGGGCAACAAGGGTCCTCATTCCTGAGGGCAGCCGTCCTGACCCCAGTTCTCTAGGCTGTCTCAGTCACATGCCAGCCTTGGGAGGCAGCTGGGCCCCTGCCAGAGATCCAGAATAGAAAAGGCAGTCCCAAGACCTCGTCAGCAGCCACCCCCTCCACACGCCCCACTCCTAGGGTGTTTTACTCTCCACTCTCCTGATCAGGCAGTGGCAGCAGCAACAGCACTGGCACCAGGACCTGCCCTGAATGCTGCAGCCACCTGCACTTGGCCCTCTGAAAGGATGCCACCTGCTAAAAATAGTACCAGCACATGCTCGGCCAGGTGGGCCACACCAAAGTCAAAGGACAAAGCAGGGAGGTTATTCTCAGCACTGCAATCCTCCCAGAGACAGCTCCAGGCACAGCTGAGTGCCAGCCTGCCTCCAAGGCAAGTTCAGGGACGTGAGGATCACTCCTGCTCCTTTTTCCTTGGAGGGGCAGAGACAAGTGCAGAAGACTGAAGCAGCCTTCAGATCTGTCATTGCCAGGTCCTCACAAAGGCACCCCAGACCTCGGCTGGAGGAGAAGGGGGTGGGGTTGTGCTTGAACAGACTTGCTGCCTCTCCCAACCAGGAGGCAAGCTACTCCTGGGTGACAGCCAGTTTGAGGGCCAGGGGACAGTCTCGTGACCTCTCTGGGAGGCCTCAGGGACTCAGTGACTCCAAGGTTGTCTTTTTTACCATGCTCAGCCTTCAGGGCAGTCTTCTTGTGCCCTCAGACACAACTACCAACCTTGGAGTCTATCTAGCCTAGGAGGCTCTTTTGTCCAGTCATTCCTCGTCATTTCAAAAGCACCTGATGGTTGCAAAATTCTGATAAAATATAACTTTGGAAAGACAAAAGACGTAAAGGGTAGGATCCTGCATTCCCATTTCCAAGAATAAGAATCCCTCCCTCATGGGGTCAGAAAGAGGCTTAAATAACTCAGTACACCTATCAGACTCAGTATGTGGAATAAAAGACTTTAATCTTTTAAAAACTCAGTTTACCTTTCTGCTTGAGGATGGGATGGGGGGGGCAGTAAGTAAGAAACAGCCTCTGAGCACAGAGAGGAGGGAGGGGAAAGAAGGGCAGACCCCATCCCAGGTCCAAAGCCTGCACAGCCCTGCCTGCCCTGGGATCCAAGTACCCTCCTCAAGGCCTCAGTTTCCTCATTCACAAACTAGATGTGCTACACTAACCAGACAGGGTTGAGATAGAATACAAATGGCACAGTGAGAAACAGCCCTCCCGAAGCACCAGGAAGTGCCCGTTATGAGTCTGTTATGCACCTTATGTCTAGCAGGGTTCAAACAAAGCACATCCAGGACTAGACGAGGGACACTCCCACACCAACACCTCAGAATCTGCCCCACTGTCCCCCAAGACCTGGGAAAACAGAAAAGGATCCCCAACAGTTAGAAGGACAAGAAGGAGTAGAATGAAAACGCACTGGTTTGGCAGAAGGCCCAGGATGGTCTATGGGCAGGTGAAGGACCAAGCAACAGGTCTGGTGACATCTGACATTTGGAGACCAAGGACACAATGAGCGCAGGTCTTGGAGAACCATCCAGGACCTTTATGATAATAAATGGGCTCTCAAACCAAAACAGCTTTCCCAAGGCTTAGCGTCTGGCCCTTCTGCTTCAGGCTCCTCTCTCCAGACCCTCGCTAAGCTCCACGCCCGGCTGATGCGCTACCAAACCATTTCATAAATTGATCACTCCTCTCCCAACTGGCGCATCAGAAATCACTTCTTCTTCTTTTTTTTTTTTTTTTTTTTGAGTTGGAG
>NW_007258907.1:1081072-1087197 GCF_000164805.1 Carlito syrichta | reverse complement strand
GCCTTCCAAGTAGCTGGAACTACAGGTGCGTGCTACCACGCCCAGTTAATTTTTGATTTATTGTGGAGATGAGGTCTCGCCAAGTTGCCCAGGCACGTCTCGAACCCGTGGGCTCAGGCAATTCACTCACCTCAGCCTCCCAAAGCGTGGGATTATAGGTTGAGCCACCAAGCCCAGCTCAGAAATCACTTCTTAACATGCCATGGAGAAAGCCGGTCTGTAAACCAGGCTCGGTGGCTCAGCCTGTAATCCCGCGCCTTTGGGAGGCTGAGGTGAGCGGACTGCCTGATCCCGCGGGTTCAAGACCCACCTGGGCAGTGAGACCTCATCTCTACAATAAAAAAAAAAAAATCAGCCGGGCATGGTAGTGCATGCCTGTAATTCCGGCTACTTGGAAGGTTGAAGCGGAAGGATTGCCGGAGCCCAGCAGGCGAGGCTGCGGTGGCCAGGAGCGGCCACTGCACTCCAGTCTGGGTGACCGAGGGAGACTCCAACTCAAAAAAAAATAAGAAAGCCAGTCTGTAAATAATTTGTCACCAAAGCTGTTGGGTCTATGAACTATGGAAGACTAAGCCCAAATATGTGATGCTTTAGGGATTTACATGTTGATGTAATTAAGCTTTTAGAGTTGGGCAAAGAACATTCTAGACCAATGCTGTCTAACAAAACCCTGCAATGATGGAAATGTTCTTGAACTGCACTACCCAGAATGGCAGCCACTGGCCACACAAAGGCACTGAGAACTTGAAATGTGCTTAATGTCACTGAGAAACTGATTTTTACATCTTAATGTTTAAGTTTAAATTAGTCACACATGGCTAGTAGCTACCCTCTATATAGACAGGGCAACTGTAAACTCACTCACCCAAGGATAGATCTAGGCAAAGAGACAGCATAAAGATCAAAATATTTAGCCAGGAATGATGGCTCATGCTTGTAATCCCAACACTTTGAGAGACAGAGGTGAGAGGATTGCCTGAGCCCAGAAGTTCAAGATCAGCCTGGGCAACTTGGTGAGACCTCGTCTCTAAAATAAATCAATAGGTGGCTCAGCCTGTAATCCCGTGCCTTTGCGAGGCTGAGGTGAGTGGATTGCCTGAGCCCGCAGGTTCGAGACCCACCTGGGCAACTTGGCAAGACCTCATCTCTACAATAAATCCAAAAAATTAGCCGGGCATGGTAGCTCGCGCCTGTAGTTCCAGCTACTTGGAAGGCTGAGGCAGAAGGACCGCCGGAGCCCAGCAGAGATGCTGCGGTGGTTGGGAGCAGTCACTGCACTCCAGTCTGTGTGACAGAGTGAGACTCCAACTCAAAATAAATAAATAAATAAAATTAAATCAAAAAATTATCTGGGGCAGGGCACAGTGGCTCACACCTGTAATCCCAGCACTTCGGGAGGCTGAGGCAAGAGGACCGCCTGAGTCCAGGGGTTCAAGACCAGTCTGGGCAACTTGGTGAGACTTCGTCTCTACAATAAATCAAGGTCGGGCATGGTGGCTCAAGTCTGTAATCCCAGCACTTTGGGAGTCAGAGGTGAGAGGACTGCCTGAGCTCAAGGGTTCAAGATCAGCCTGGGCAACTTGGTGAGACCTTGTCTCTACAATATATCAAAACATTAGCCAGGCATGGGAGTGCATGCCTATAAGTTCTAGTCACTTGGAAGACTGAGGAGGAAAGATCACCTGAGCCCGTGAGCATGCCACTGCACTCCAGCCTGGGTGACAGAGTGAGACTCTGACTCAAAAAAAAAAAAAAAATTAGCTCAGTGTGGTGGCACACACCTGTAGCTCTAGCTACTTGGAAGGCTGAGGCAGAAGGATAACCTGAGCCCAGGAGGTCAAGGCTACAGTGGCCATGAGCATGCCACTGCGCTCCAGCCTGGGCGACTCAAAAAAATTTAGCTGGGCATGGTGGTGCATGCCTATAGTCCCGCTACTTAGAAGGCTGAGATAGAGGATCACCTGAGACCAACAGGTTGAGGCTGCAGTAGCTGTGAGTGTGCTACTGCACTCCCAGCCTGGGTGACACCGTGAGACACCAACTCAAATAAACAGATAAAATTAAAATTAAAAATATTTAGAGTAGTAGCACTTTAGAGCTAAGAGAACTTGAGATGAACCAAAAACAATGGATTTTTAAAAAATTTTTGACTTGTACTACCTACAGAGTTATGCTTCCCAGCCCCAACACATTATTCCAGCAACTCCTGAGCACCTTACCTTGGTCTAAATCCAGGGCTCCCAGAAATATAATTCAAATGTCTTTAATGTTGACCAAACCTCTTTGACCAGTTGAAGAAACCAAGACCTCAGAAAGTTGATGGGCTTGCTTCAAATCGCAGTCAGGTTTTGGCTCTCAGAGCTGCACCAAGTCCAGGGATCTTACCAGCTAAGCCCAGCACTGAAACAAGACTTATCTCAAGCCCAAACCTTTACTTTCAGAACTCACGGGGGCCCTGCTTTGTTCCTAAGCGCAAGCGAGCCTCAGTGACACATGGCTAAGTGAATACAGTCAGCCAGCATTAAAAGATAGGGAACAGAATGTTTACTACCCATTGCTGCTAACTATCATACCAAAATGAAAGAAACGTCCAGATGGTGAGGACTTGGACAGAGCGAGGACAGGCTATACCATTTAGTAAGAGTAAAGTTAAGGACACCTTGAAAGCCACTTCTTGGCCATGCATGGAGGCTCATACCTGTAATCCCTGCACTTTGGGAGGCCAAGGTGGGAGGATTGCTTGAGTCTAGGAGTTCAAGACCAACCTAGGCAACACAGTGAGGTCTTGTCTCTACAAAAAAAATTAAAAATTAGCTGGGTGTGGTGGCGCCCACCTGTAGTCCCAGCTACTCAGGAAGCTGAGGGTAGAAGGATCACCTGAGCCCAGGAGGTCAAGGCTGAGGTAAGCCATGATCATGACCCTGCAGCCTGAGCGACAGAGTGAGACTGACCAAAAAAAAAAACCAACAACTACTACTTATTACTGGAAAGCCAGTCCTTGGAATGCTGAATGATAACATACATTTGCTATAATGCCTACTTAGCAGCAAAAAGATGAGAAAAGCCCATGGATTTAAGAATACTCCTTGGTTCTTGTCACAAAAGCCCTCCAAAGGACCTAGTTTAAGTCCAAACCCACACTTGCTAGTTTCTCTGCCCCTCAATTTGTATATTTGTGACAGCCAGTGAAACAATCCCGAATGACCTCCAGCGTCACCCTCATCATATTCAGAGGTGTGAGGATTAAAGGATTAAGGAGTTGTCTGCTTGTAACTCACCTAGCACAATTAACTGTCAAGGAAGAGGCATCTTCCAAAGGCCATTGCCTGGTCCCACCAGCCTCTTCTCCAGTCAGACACCTACTCCAAACACGCTCACTGATGATGTTTCCCACAGCCCAAGTGTAAAATTAGGCAGCAGCACCAGCAGGCTCCCTCAGTGGGAGGCCACATGTAATGGGGGTCCCTGACGTCAATAACCATAAAAATGAAGTAATAGTTGCCTGAGGTATGCGCAAGAGACAGAACTTGTCCCAGGAAGTGAAGTTTAGGACTGAACTACATCCCACTGTAGAGATTAGTAACTCCCAAAGACCATGAGATGATTTCACTGGGACAAAGGTCCATGGGACCCACTACCTCCCCAAAGGAGAGGAAAACTCCTCAGAATAATGAGCTGACGATAATAACTCACACCCGAAACACTGGAAAACAGAAGAAGCTACAGAGAAGCCCAATGATCTAGACTCATCAGGAAGGAGCAGCCGAGGAGGAAACCGGCCAGCTTTCCAGATACAGGGACTACAAACTGCCTGCTCTGGGAAGCCCTGAAACGCCTGCACAATCAAGTCATAATTGTTGCAGGCTAGAGTCAGAAAGCCAGCCAGCAAAGCTTGGGGAAACCAATTTGTTTCCCTTTTCCTTCCAACCAAGTTTCTAGGTCAGAAGCTGGGGGGAGGGGTGCTTTTAATAAAATTCAATTCATTTGAGTAATTCAAAAGATACAAAGTCAGTTCAGGAGCTGCTTTTGGGGGGCAGGGAATGCTTAAGGCAGGGAATGCTTAAGTACTTATCACAGGTTCGAGACTCACAAATATGATCTCAGTTTGTCTTTAGGACAGGAAAAGAAAAACACTAGCCTTCTCCCAAAACTATGGCTATAACCCGACCTATATTCAAAGCTCAGAATAATTAGTGTTACCAGATAGCAAGATAAATTGCTTTAAAATATTGATGTTCGGCAACCTTACACTGGAGACACAGCAATTCCAGAACCTAAGCAGGCCACTTCCCCAACAGTGGCCAAGTGAGAATGCATTTCCTAGAAACAGCTGGGAGATAGAAGGTATTCCTACAAGACTCCACCTCGGCACAAATCCATTAGACCTGTCTCATTCCCCAAGTAGGATCAGTTAGCTCCAAGTTCTGGGCCATCACCTAACAACACATGACAACAAAGACTATTTAACCGAGTAATGGACTGAAGCTTTAATAATTTGCATACCTGTAGGATCCAGAGGACTTCCTCTAAGCTAGGGCCACATTTTATCAGAATACACCCAGAATACACCCAGGAATGAATACCCAGAACCTACAAAACCAGTCAGAGGTGAAAGAACAAAGGTTCAACAAAATTCCCAGAACATACCTACACTTGTTTCCAGTGATCAGAAAGAGTCTTAAATAGTCAGCAGGTGAACCACTTAATACCAAGAACCGAGGTCAGATAAGTGGGCAGATGCTCTGTACCTTTAAGAGTCAAGTTGGGCCGGGCTCGGGTGGCTCAGCCTGTAATCCGTGCCTTTGGGAGGCTGAGGTGAGTGGATTGCCTGAGCCCGCGGGTTCGAGACCTGCCTGGGCAACTTGGCAAGACCTCATCTCTACAATAAATCAAAAAAATTAGCTGGGCGTGGTAGCCCGCACCTGTAGTTCCAGCTACTCGGAAGGCTGAGGCGGAAGGTTCGCCGGAGCCCAGCAGGTAGAGGCTGCAGTAGCCGGGAGCGGCCACTGCATTCCAGTCTGGGCGACAGAGTGAGACTCCAACTCAAAAAAAAATAACAAAAAAAGAGTCAAGTTGAATAGGTGGTGTTAAGAGTCCAAGCCTTGATTTCTAAATAAAGAGGTTTTTTTTTTAAAGGCACTAATTTGGGAAGGATTTAGCAGTTACACGAGCATGTAAGGTTATTAGTTGCCAGAATTAATAGCTTTTTGTGAACGGTGATCCTTGATCAGTAACGAACAGACGTGGTGGTACCAGGTCCAGCATCCCAGATTTCAAGGGAGGAGATATATTTAAACACTAAGTAGCCTTCACCACAGTAAAGGAAAGACATCAGTTCAGCCTCACTAATTGCCTTGCGTATACACCCTGCCCAGCTTGAGAGGCCTCCATTCGCACCTGGAGCGAAGTCCACCACCGGGTTCGTGTTAACCGCGGCAGAGACACAAGAAGGCGCCCGCCACCCTGGACATCCCCCCGGGACAGGAACGCCCAGGGCTGAGTCGCTTCTGCACCGCCCCCCACCTTTCCTCTCCTCTCCCTCCCTGGCAGTGGAAACGGATAGAACCTTAACCTAGGGCGCAAAATAGTTGAGCATTGGAAGGCCAGCCCAGAGCGCCCAACCCATGGCCTCTCTAAGCACCTCCTAACCCTTCACCGCGAAACAAGCGCGGTCCCTCCAGATCGCGGACCAGGGGCGGGGACGGGGGGGTGTAGGAGGGCTGCAGGCGGAGTCCCTCGGCACCTCCAGACATGGAGTCAGCGGGCACCAGGGCTGGACCGCCTCCACCTCTCTGGACACGCCCGAAGGCTAACCCGCCTCGAGAGACACCCAAGCCTTCAACCTCCGAACCCTAACTGGGTTCAAACGGTTCCTCCCGCGAAGCGTGGTCCCGATCCCAAGACGTCTTCCCGGTGCATAAGCCAAGCCCCTTCCCACTCGTCTGCCGCACGGATCCGCAGGGCTGGCGCACCTGCTCGGGTCTGCCTGGCCGCCCGACCTACTGGGGACGCCAGCCAGGGCGAGCCAAGGGGGCCCAGAAGTTGGCTGACGACGCTCCAGAAGTGACCGACCCAACTCCAATCCCTCGGGGGGCGGGGAGGAAGGGTCTCCGCGGGGCTGGGGG
>NW_007258907.1:1080137-1080424 GCF_000164805.1 Carlito syrichta | reverse complement strand
GACAGCGACGCGCATGGGGTGGAGAGGCCGGCGCGGCTGCAGAGCGCCGCCCAGAGCCCCGCACCCGCGATCTGTCACCAGGAGCCCGCGGGAGACGACCCGGCGGGGGAGGAGGACGAGGGGCGCAGCGAGGGAAGGGAAAGGGCCTGTCTGACGGCGGGCGGCCGGCGGGAGCCCGCAGCACCCGCTCGGCGTTCCGAGGCCCCCGTCCCCGGGGCATCTGGAGCGCGCGTCGCACCGTGCACCTGCACCCCCGGCTCCCCATCACCCGACTGCGCCGCCTTCGG
>NW_007258907.1:1067430-1080117 GCF_000164805.1 Carlito syrichta | reverse complement strand
GAGAGGGACTGCGCCGAACCCGGGGCTCCCGCGTGCTGTGACCCGCAAGCCCAGCGCCCGATCGCCCGCTTTGGCTCTGGGCAGGCTCGAGGGTCCAGCTAGGCCATCTCTTCCCTCGACACGGGGAGCCCCCTGGAAAAGGCAGAGGGACCAGTGAGGGGCAGGGCTTCCCTGCAACTGTCATTTCATTGCAGTGCATGACCAGGGGGCCATTAATAAATGCTCACTGACTGCAGAATGGTGACCCTTGGTAGCTCTCAAATGCGACTTTCTTGCCCATTTTCACAAGTCGGTGGTATCAAAGGGAAACACTTTCCTCTGAATGGGTTGGTGTTTGGAATGATTCCTGCAAAGAGATGGTCAACGGGAGCCACTGCCTCTGCCAGGAACCTGGGGTGGGGGGAGGAAGATATATGTTTTGAGTTGGAGTCTCACTCTTTTCGCCCAGGCTGAAGTGCAGTGGCATGCTCACGGCCACCACAGCCTCCACCTGCTGGGCTGCGGTGATCCTTCCGCCTCAGCCTTCCAAGTAGCTGGAACTCCAGACAAACGCCACCATGCCCGGCTTGTGAACCTGGGAAAATTAACCACACCACACCACCCCCCTTCCCCCCGCCCCGTGCCCCAGACAGGTGGACAGGAAGACAGGGTGGGTTTCAGCTGGTCAGCCTGTTCGCATCCTGAAGACAGTGATTTCAAGTGAGCATTTGTTTGGGCAAAATATAAGAAAGGGATCGTGCTAAGAAGATGCTTGGGAAAATGCTTAATCTTCACTAGTGACCAAATGCAGATTGAAATGACAGTGAGATACCGTTTAATACCTACTGAGGTTAAAGAAAAAGACACACACACACACACACACACACACACACGAATCCCAATTGCCTGGTGCAATAGATGCCAGGAAGGAAACAAATAGAAAGCTGATATAGGAAAGGAATATCAAAAGACCTGTTTTAGGTCCCCTGATCAGAAAAGGCCTAAGGTGAAATTTCACCTAAAACCTATTAGGTGAGAAGAAGCCAGCCTTGCAAACTGTACATGGGCATAGTGTTGGCAGAGTATTCCCAGTAACAATACAACAAAGGCCAAAGCTAGAAACAGCTTCCGGTGAACTGGAAGACCAGTGTGGATGGAATATAGTGAAGAGAGAGTGCCAGAAAAGAGTGTTGGAGATGAAGAAAGTGGGTCATTTTTTTGTCTTTTTTTTGGGGGGGGGGATGGACCACCTTAGTAAATACTTAATATTCACCATAGCCATTAAAGCTTGGATTAACCGGGCTCGGTGGCTCAGCCTGTAATCCCAGCACTTGGGGAGGCTGAGATGAGAGAATTGCCTGAGCCCGGGGGTTCCCAGCCTGGGCAACTTGGTGAGACCTCGTCTCCGCAATAAATCAAAAACAGCCGGGCGTGGTAGCACACATTTGTAATTCCGGCTACTTGGAAGACTGAGGTGGAAGGATCGCCAGAACCCAGCAGGTTGAGGCTGCGGTGGCTGGGAGCGGCCACTGCACTCCAGTCTGGGCGACAGAGTGAGACTCCAACTCAAAAACAAAAAAACAAAAAAACTTGGATTATAGCCAGGCACGGTGGCTCACACCTGTAATCCCAGCACTTTGGGAGTCCAAGATAAGAGGATTGCCTGAGCCCAGGGGTTCAAGTAGCCTGGGCAACTTGGCGAGACCTCGTCTCCGCAATAAATAAATAAATAAGCCGGGTGTGGTGGCACATGCCTAGAAGGCTGAGGTGGAAGAATCACCTGAGCCCTGCGGGTTGGGGAGGCTGCAGTGACTGTGAGTGTGCCACTGCCCTCCAGTCTGGGCGACAGAGTGAGACTCCCGATCCAAAAAAAAAGAAGCCTGAACTGTTTTCTACTCTGCTCAGTCCCAAAGCTAGTCCTGACTCCCTCTCCAAGCCTTTACACTTGCTATTCCCCCACCTGGAATGTTCTGCAGAGCTCACCTCACCTCTCCAAGTTTGTTGCTTGAAGGTCACCCACTCAGTCTCAGTTAAGCTTCCCCTGGACTCTCTATATAAAATCATAGTCACACACAGACACACAAACTCCCTGTCTCTTATATTCCTTCTTTATTTTTTCTTCATAGCCCTGGCCACTGTCCATACTTCATTTATTTCATGAAGACAGGGAATATTGAGGGCCTGGTACATAGCGAATGTTCCCAAAAAATGCTTAATTGCTGAGTGTGGTGGCATGCCTATAATCTTAGCACTTTGAGAGGCCATGATGAGAGGATCACTTGAGCCCAGTTCAACACCAGCCTGTCTCTACAAAAAATAAAATGAAATAAATAAAAATGTGTTTAGTCCAGGTGTGGCGGCTCATGCCTGTAAACCCAGTACTTTGAGAGGTCAAGCAGGGAGGATTGCTTGAGCCCAGGAGTTGAGACCAGCCTGGGCAACATAGTGAGACCTCGTCTCTACTAAAAATTAGCCGGGTGTAGTGGTGTTTTCCCAGCTACTAGGGAGGCTGAGTCAGAAAGATAGCCTGAGCCCAGAAAGTTGAGACTGTAGTGAGCCTTGATCATGGCACTGTACTCCAGCCTGGGCAATAGAGTGAGACCCCTAACTCAAAAAAAAAAAAAGTGTTTAATCAATAATTGGGAACCCATTAAAGAGGGTTCCATAGAAAGTGACACAATATACTTTGTGTTTATAAAAATGAACTGTAGCTGCTGTGAAAGAATGGGTTAGAAAGAGACCAGTGGAGAGACAGGGAGGCCAGTTAAGAGGCTACTACATTAGCTGGGTGTGGTGGCACATGCCTATATTTCCAGCTACATGAAATGCTGAGGCAGAAGAGTTGCCTGAGCCCAACAATTCGAGACTGTGGTGGCCGTGAGTGTGCCATTGCACTCCAGCCTGGGTGACAGAGACTCCGACTCCAAAAAAAAAAAGTCTTCTGCATGGGAGTAAGGTGAGAATGATGCTGGCCCGAGCTAAGGGCCATGGTCCTGGTGATGAAGAAACTGCTCTTGATCAAGTTTTGGAAGCCAACCAACCGGCCTCACTCATGCAGGTGGGGTAAGGAAATAGAACAGTGAACCATGATCCCTCTGTCTCAAGTCACTGTGAGAACTGGAGTTTCCTGAGGAGAAAGAAGCAGAGAAGCTTTTGCTTCATTTTGAACCCATTAAGTCACAATGTCTTGTGACATCCAAGGGAAAAGAGTAATTGAGTTGAATTTTCATATCTGGAACTCAGAGGGGTGGGCTGGGTGGGAAATGCAAATATGTATTCAAAATCATGTAGGCCAGGTACAGTGGCTCAAGTCTGTAATCCCAGCACTTTGAGAGGCCGGAGTCTATGCGTTCGACACCAGCCTGGGCAACTTGGTAAGACCTCGTCTCTACAATAAAATAAAAAAAATTATAGTTGGGTGTGATAGCACGTGCCTGTAATTCCAGCTACTTGGAAGGCTGAGGTGGAAGGATCACCTGAACCCAGCAGGTTGATGCTGGGGTGGCCATGAGTGTGCCACTGCACCCCAGCCTGGGCAACGGAGTGAGACTCCAACTCAAAAAAAAAAAAGAAAAAGAAAAGAAAATCACATAAAAAGGGATATTTTAAAGAAAGACAGTCGTTGTTTTGTTAAACTCTAGCCAGGTCATGTATTCACTGAGCTATGGTCAGGCCATGTTTCCTAGCTTTGGCCTCCTCCCCTACCTTCAGGAGGTGAATCTCCTCTCTCTCTAATTTCTTTCTCTCATCTCTCTCTCTCTAATTTCTTTCTAAATAAACTATACTTTAGAATCCAAAAAATACAAAAGAAAGATGATGTGCTTAGTGGTGGTGAAGGTAGGGAAGGAAAGAAACTGAGGAAGTGATGTCCGGGGTTAGGCCCTGGAAGCAATGGCAGGAAAGAGAACTGGGGAGCCAAAGGGAGTGGGAGAGGGAGACGGCACTGTGAGTGTAGGTGTGAAAGGGAGGGGCAGAAGATCAGGGGCGAATGGGGTCAGTGTGTCGGACATGGCCAGCACAAGGGGACTTGAGCAAAGCCAGCCAAGGAAAAGGATGGAGGGGAAAGTAGAGGCGTGGTTTCCAGGAGCCCTAGGAAACATGCAGGATATGAAGAAACAAATAGGAAGCTGATACAGGAAAGAAATAACAAAAGACCTGTGTTAGGTCTCCTGGTCAGAAAAGGCCTAAGGTGAAATTTCAGCTAAGACCTATTAGGTGAGACTAAGGATGTGAGTCAAAGGGGGGAGGGGTGAAGAGACCCACAACAGTCACAACCAGAACTCAATTCAGGAACTGTAGCTGAGGTGGGGGCCCTGAGGCCAGGGCAGCTCAGAGGTCACAGAGGCAACTTTCATATGAGATGGGAAGACAGAGGAATGAGAAGACAGGTGAGGAGAAGGTGATCCCAAGAGTCAGCCTCCAAGAAAGTAAGGTGATGTTAGGCTTCAACTTCATCAGCTCAAAATGGGCAGGATTTGCTTGAGGCAGGATGTTTAACCTAGGATGCATAAGACAACTTCAAAGATGTCTATAACCACCTTAAAAGTGTTCACATGATTTTGTGCATGGCATTTTTCTGCAGATAATTATGGATGGTTTCTATCAGATTCATTAATACTGATCTTAAAAGAAAAAAAAAAGAGTTAGACATGGTGGCTCACGCCTGTCATCGCAGCACTTTGGGAAGCGAAGACAAGAGGATTGCCTGAGCCCAAAGGTTTGAGAACAGCCTGGACAACTTGGCGAGACCTTGTCTCTACAATTAAAAAAATTTAGCCAGACATGGTGACAGGCACCTGTGGATTCAGCTACCTGAAAGGCTGAGGAAGAAGGATGACCTGAGCCCAGCAGGTCAAGGTTACAGTGGTCATGAGCATGCCACGGCAGTCCAGCCTAGGTGAGAGGGTGAGACTCCAACTCAAAAGGAAGGAAGGAAGAAGAATAAATATCTGATGAATAGAGCAAAGCACTTTACTCAAAAAAGAAATATGTCAGCCATAAGGTGGAGGTTGAAAATGAAACCATTCTCCCGCGCTTTGGGAGGCTGAAGTGAGTGGATTGCCTGAGCCCGCAGGTTCGAGACCTGCCTGGGCAACTGGGCGAGACCTCATCTCTACAATAAATCAAAAAATTAGCTGGGTGTGGTAGCACGCGCCTGTAGTTCCAGCTACTTGGAAGGCTGAGGCGGAAAGATTGCCGGAGCCCAGCAGGTTGAGGCTGCGGTGACCGGGAGAAGCCACTGCACTCCGGTCTGGGTGACAGAGTGAGACTCCAACTCAAAAAAAAAAAAAAAGAAAAGAAAATGAAATCATTAAAAGAAGACAAGATAGATAGCCAGATAGATAATAAAGATGAATGGAAGGATGGATGGATGGATGAAGACAGGCAGTGCCCATCTAAGGGAAGAGGTACCCAATTCCATCTAATCAAGAAGCTGGATTCACTGATTAATTAACATGGTCAGATCAGAACCCAATGTATTATTTATTTATTTACTTATTTAATTATTTGTTTTTGCGTCAGAGTTCCACTCTGTCACCCTGGCTGGAGTGCAGTGGCATGCTCATGGCCACTGCAGCCTTGACCTGCTGGGCTTAGGCCATCCTTCTGCCTCAGCCTTTCAAGTAGCTGGAATGAGAGGTGTGTGCCACCATGCCAGGCTGATTTTTAAATTTATTATAGAGACAAGGTCTCACTAAGTTGCCCAGGCTGGTCTCGAACCCCTTATCTCAGGCAATCCTCTCACCTTGGCCTCCCAACGTGATGGAATTACAGGCATAGCCACCACACACAGCTATATTATTCATTTAAATCCTATATTCCAGACCCCTCACTCTGACACTACACATAACAAACATTTCCCTTTTTTTTGAGTTGGAGTCTCACTCTGTCACCCAGACTGGAGAGCAATGGCTGCTCCCAACCACCGCAGCCTCGACCTGCTGGGCTCCGGCGATTCTTCTGCCTCAGCCTTCCAAGTAGCTGGAACTACAGGCACGCGCTACCACGCCCGGCTAATTTTTTTTATTTATTGTAGAGATGAGGTCTCGCCAAGTTGCCCAGGCGGGTCTCGAACCCACGGGCTCAGGCAATCCACTCACCTCAGCCTCCCAAAGCGCTGGGATTACAGGCTGAGCCACCAAGCCCGGCTCATAACAAACATTTCCATCATTGTCTCTAAAGAAAAAAGCCATGACTAGACCTGTGAAAGGCTCTGGTTCACCAGTGACATTTCTATCACTGTAAATTACATAAATTGCCCTCTTGATTGCGTGGGAGAGACCTTCTTCTGGTCCAACTGTTGAGGTCTTCCAGGAGGCCACCTGACCATGCTGGATGTGTAGGGATGCTGGAATTGCTTGAATTTGTAAGAAGACTGCAGCAAATCCTCTCTTGTTGAGGTTTATCATCTGATGTATCATGCTAATTGTGTTAGTTTGCATATCTTTCTGTGCATCTCTGCAACTGAGATGGTCTGAAACAACAAGATCCATCAATCTCCAAGAGCTGCACAGGGACAGGAAATTCCCTCAGGATGAACATCTGGCCAAGATGACCCATCCCCAGGAGTGATAAGGAAGAGTTTAAAGTAATGTGGGAGCTCTGACACTACACCCACATTTTCCATTGTACCTAGCCTCCGTACACCCACTTACCATTTTTCTAGAACTATTTTCTTGCTCTACCTGTTCTAAAATCTGGCAAGTTTCTTAGTAAACTCTGTCTCCCACTTATTTGATTGGGCACACCGGTTTCCCACAGACTTAATGCATCCTTCTCAGAATGCTGCTAGTCTATACACTGGCATTATGCAAATTAGGCAGCATGTGTCCCTTCCACCAGAAAGGCACAGCCCTCTGTCAGACCCCAGGGTGAGCAGAGTGCAGCAGTGCAGCCTGGATTCCTCATCCACTTGCCTTTATGTTGGATGCCCACGTGCAGAGTTTGACCGGCATGCCACTTCCTGACATTCCTGCAGCTGGCGGTGAGTCCTAACAGAGCTGGTGCTGTCTACCATGACACAATCACCCAACCAACCAGACCTCTTGGGGTTTTGTACATCACACTGCAGCGGCTTCATTCATTTAGCTGCTGCCAAAGCCTAAAGTATTGTCTGGCCCAGTGCAGATACTTTAAAAAATACTTGTTTGGTGATAACCCTAAACTGGTAATCAGAGTAATTGCATAAATTTAAGAGAATGGGCTCTGGGAATGTTCATCAATACAACCACTTTGCACAACAATTTGGCAAAAATCAAGTTGAGTTCCAGATGTGCCTGTACTGTTACCCCACAATTGCACTCCTAGGTGGAAACTGTTGCCAATCTGCCTAGAGGCAGATGTATGCAAATGACCATTGAAACATTGTAACAGCAAAAAAAAAAACAACAACTTGGAAACAACTTAATGTCCATTATCAAGTGAATAACTAAATAAACTGTGGCATAGTTCTACAATGTAATGCCATATAGCATTAAAAAGCTAAATATATCTTGGCTTTGCCAAAGGTTTTTGTTGTGGTTGTTTTGTTGGGTTTTTTTGAGTTGGAGTCTCTGTCACCCAGACTGGAGTGCAGTGGCCGCTGCAGCCTCGATCTGCTGGGCTCGATCTGCTGGGCTCCCATGATCCTTCTGCCTCAGTCTTCCAAGTAGCTGGAACTACAGGCGCGCTACCGCACCCGGCGAATTTTTGATTTATTGTAGAGATGAGATCTCACCAAGTTGCCCAGGCTGGTCTGGAACCTACGGCCTCAGGCAATCCACTCTCCTCAACCTCCCAAAGTGCTGGGATTACAGGCTGAGCCACCAAGCCCAGCCAGCTGGTACTCTTTCTGCATTTTTTTTTTGAGTCAGTCCCAGGCTGAGTCCAGTGGCATGCTCACAGTCACCATTGCCTCTACCTGCTGGACTCAAGTGATCCTTCTGCATCAGTCTTCCAAGTAGCTGGAACCACGGGCATGTGCCATCACTCCCAGCTATTTTTTTTTATTTATTGTAGAGACAAGGTCTCAAGGTCTTGCCAAGTTGTCCAGGCTGGTCTCAAACCCCTGGACTCAGGCAATCCTCTCACCTCTTCCTCCCAAAGTGCTAGGACTACAGACTTGAGCCACTTGGCCTGGCCTCTTTCTATACTTGGCATTCACCAGAACAAACCCTATTGTCTCAGTTATCCCTGTTGCATAACAAACTACCTCTGCAACCAATGGCATTTAAACAACAACCGCGACAGGAGAATTACTGAGGGCCAGGAGTTTGAGACCAGCCCCGCCCTCCTGCCTCTCTCCCCTAACACAAATCTTTTAAAAATTAACTGAGCTTGGTGGTGCACACGTGAACTCCCAGCTGCTTGGGAGGCTGAGGTGGGAGGATCATAGGAGTCTGCAACTTTGAGGCAGCAGTAAGCCATGATCCCATCACTGTACTCCAGCCTGGGTGATACAGCAAGACCCCATCTCTAAAAAATAAAATAAATTCGAGACCAGCCTGAGTAACTTGGTGAGACCTCATCTCTACAATAAATAAAAAATTAGCCAGGCATGGTAGTGCATGCCTGTAGTTCCAGCTACTTGGAAGGCTGAGGTGAAAGAATCGCTGGAGCCTAGCAGGTCGACGGAGTGAGACTTCAACTCAAATATAAAATTAATATAAAATAAATAATAAATAGAGCTGGGCTTGGTGGCTCAACCTGTAATCCCGCGCCTTTGGGAGGCTGAGGTACGTGGATTGCCTGAGCCCACGGGTTCGAGACCCGCCTGGGCAGCGAGACTTCATCTCTACAATAAATAAAAAAATCAGCTGGGCATGGTAGCGCATGCCTGTAATTCCAGCTACTTGGAAGGCTGAGGCGGAAGGATCGCCGGAGCCCAGCAGGTCGAGGCTGCGGTGGCCGGGAGCGGCCACTGCACTCCAGTCTGGGTGACAGAGTGAGACTCCAACTCAAAAAAAATAAAATAAAATAAAATAAATAAAAAACCAAAAGGCTGGGTGTGTGGCTCATGTCTGTAACCCCAGATCTTTGACAGGCTGAGGTGAGAGAATTGCCTGAGCCCAGGATTTTGAGACTAGTCTAGGCAACATAACAAGACCTCATCTCTTCAAAAAAATAAAAAAATAAGCTGAGTGTGGTGGTGTGCACCTGTAGTCTCAGCTGCTTGGGAGACTGAGGCAGGAGGATTACCTGAGCTCAGGAGTTTGAAGCTGCGGTGAGTCTTGATCATGCCACTGCACTCCAGACTGGGTAGCAGAGTGAGAACCCCACTCAAAAAATAAATAAAACGAAATAAAACAAAACAGCAACTGGCTGTCAGCTCCTCAGGGGTGGTTTGTTTCTGCTCCACATATCATCAACTGGGTGACTTGACTGAGAATGGGGAATCCAAGATGATGACACTCATACCTGGAACTTCAGCTGGGAGGGCTCAAAAGGCTGGGCTGGTTGGACATGTCTTCCTTTCTGTGGTGTCTCAAGAAAATTAAATGGCCCACTCAAGGTAGTGGCTCCAGGAGGGTGAACACAGAGTCTGTCAGGTCTCTTAAGACCCCAGCCCCAGTCCCAAGCAGCCTCACTGCATTCTACTGGTCAAAAAAAGTCGACTGAGCATGGTGGCTCATGCCTGTAATCCCAGCACTTTGGGAGGCTGAGAAGGGAGGATTGTTTGAGCCCAAAACTTTGAGATCAGTGTGGGCAACATAGTGAGTTCTCATCTCTATTAAATAAAAAAAATTACCTGAGTGTGGTGGTGTGTTCTTGTAGTCCCAGCTACTTGGGAGCCTGAGGCAGGAGAATCGCCTGAGCCCGGAGGTGGAGGCTGTGGTGAGCTGTGATCATGCCACTGCATTCTAACCTGGGTGGCAGAGTGAGACCTCAACTCAAAAATAACAACAACAAAGAGACCAGCCCAGTTCACATTCAAGGGAAGGATCAAAAGAATCTACCAGCCTGGGCAACTTGGCGACACCTCACCTCTACAATAAAATAAAAAATTAGCCAGGTGTGGTAGCACATGCTTGTAGTTCTGGCTACTTGGAAGTCTGAGGCAGAAGGATCATGGGAGTCCAGCAGGTTGATGCTGGGGTGGCCGTGAGTGTGTCACTGCACTCCATCTTGGGTGAGTGAGACTTCAACTAAAAAAATAAATAAAATTTATTGTAGAGTCAAGGTCTCCCCAAGTTGCCCAGGCAATCCTCTTGCCTCCACCTCTCACGATGCTGGGATCACAGGTGTGAGCCACTGCGTCCAGCTGCTTTAGGAATCGATGATGTGGAATGCAGCATGATGCAGCAGTGCTAACACATGAGGCTCATTCAGATTCAAGCCACAGCAGAGACAGAAAAAATAAAACACAAAGCACAAAATAATGTTTTAAGTTTAAAAAATGAAACTAGGCTGGGTGTAGTGGCTCAAGCCTGTCATTCCAGTATTTGGGAGGCCAAGGCAAGAGGATTACCTAAGCCTGCAGGTTCAAGACCAACCTGGGCAACATGGTGAGACCTCGTCTCTACAATAAATCAAAACAAAAATTAGCTGGGCATGGTGGCACGTGCCTGAAATTCTGCCCACTTGAAGGACTGAGGCAGAAAGATTGCCTGAGCACAGCAGGTGGAGGCTGCAGTTGCCGTGAGCAGCATGCCACTGCACTCCAGCCTGGGCAACAGAGTGAGATTCCAACTCAAAAAAGAAAAAAGAAAAAAAGAAAGAAAAGAAAACAACAGCAACCAACACCACAGAATTCAAATCAACATTTCAGTAGTAACTCACTGTGTGACCCTCAAGCAAGTTGTTAAACCTCTCTCCTGTTGGGTGTGGTGGCTCATGCCTCTCATCCCAGCACTTTGGGAGGCAAAGGCAAGAGGATTGCCTGAGCCCAGGGCTTCAAGCCCAGCTGAGCAACGTGGAAAGATCTCATCTCTACAATAAATCAAAGAAATTAGCCGGGCATGGTGGCACACACCTGTGGTTCCAGCTACTTGGAAGACTGAGGCGGAAGGATTTCCATGCTACTATATAGTAATAATTGTCATTTTTCAATGTGTGATATTCTAACACGCGTTTATCTGTACTATAATTTAACTAATCTATCCTTTACTATCAGACATTTAAACTGTTTCTCTATTTTTAGTTGCCCTAGAAAAACAATAGCAATAAGGAACTTGATGTGAATGGATTTTGCTTTCCATTTGAATCAAATCCCTTGGGCTGATTTTCTAGAAATCTGGTTATTGGGTCAAAGGATATGAACGTTTTTTTATGACTCGTTAATGATTACTAAGTTGCTTCCCAAAAGGTTGAACAAATTCTAAAAGCCATGCCCAACTCCATGGCATGATTGCTGAGGTTTTCAGGGAGGGACAGGCAATACTAGAGGTCAGTTTGGTTTTCACAAGACAAATGAATAAATGGCTTCAAACATGCCAATCCTATTACCATACTGAGGAAGAAAGACAAGAAACCTAATAATAGCAACAGCATGCTCAGCTGTCTGTCTACCACCAGTCAGCGTGTTCCTTGTATCCTCTTTAATTCTCAGACAATTCTGAGACTAGACCTCCCTTGCCCTCATCTCAGAGGTGAGACAAGGGTGGAAGAGTGGGGTTTTTTTTGTTTGTTTGTTTTTAAGTTGGAGTCTCACTCTTGTTGCCCAGACTGGAATCCAGTGGTTCACTCACAGCTACCACAGCCTTGACTTGCTAGGTTCTGGTGATCCTTCCGCCTCAGCCTTCCAAGTAGCTGGAACTACAGATACATGCCACCATGCCTGGATAATTTTTGTGATTTATTGTAGCAACAAGTTCCCACCAAATTGCCCAGGCTGGCCTCGAACCCCTGGGCTCAGGCAATCCTCTTGCCTTGGCCTCCCAAAGTGCTGGGATTACAGGCAGAGCCAAGCAAGGAAGTCTTAAAAGGCAAAGTGCTAACCGGGCTCAGTGGCTGAGCCTGTAATCCCGTGCTTTGGGGGCTGAGGTGAGTGGATTGCCTGAGCCCGCGGGTTCGAGACCCACCTGGGCAACTTGGTGAGACCTCATCTCTACAATAAATCAAAAAATGAGCCAGGCATGGTAGTGCGTGCCTGTAGTTCCAGCTACTTGGAAGGCTGAGGCGGAAGGATCGCCGGAGCCCAGTAGGTTGAGGTTGCGGTGGCCAGGAGCGTGCCACTGCACTCCAGTCTGGGTGACAGAATGAGACTCCAACTCAAAAAAAAAAAAAAAGATAAAAATGCTAAATGACAAATACAGGATTCTAAAATTCCTCTACAACGGCAGGAGCCAGACATGGCAACAGCATTTGCTTGTGTTTGAAGGTTGGTTTGGAGTTGGTTTTTTCTTTCATCTTAAAATATGTTATTTAGGCTGTGCATGTTGGCTCATGCCTGTAATCCTAGCACTTTGGGAAGCCAAGGTGGGAGGATCATTTGAGGCCAGGATTTTGAGACCAGCCTGAGCAACATAGCAAAACGCTATCTCTTGAAAAAAAATTAAAAATTAGCTTGGCACAGTGGCATACAACCATAGTTTCAGCTACTAAGGAGCCTGAGGTAGGAGGATCACTTGGGTCCAGGAGGTCAAAGCTTTAGTGAGCTATGATCGCCATTGCCCTCCAGCCTGGGTGACAGAGTGCAACAGTGTCTCCAAAAAAAATTTTTTTTTTTGAGTTGGAGTCTCACTCTGAGCCTGGACTGGAGTGCAGTGGCTGGTCCCGGCCACCGCAGCC
>NW_007258907.1:1066967-1067410 GCF_000164805.1 Carlito syrichta | reverse complement strand
CGCTGCCCAGGCGGGTCTCGAACCCGCGGGCTCAGGCAATCCGCTCATCTCAGCCTCCCAAAGGCACGGGATTACAGGCTGAGCCACCGTGCGCCGCTGAAAAATTTTTTAAAAATTATTATTTTAAGTCAAAATCAGAATAATTAGGCAGAGTCATATTGAAAGACAATTTATTAAAACAGAAAGGCAACATAATAAATGCCAAGAAATAGATTGTAAAGCTTTAAAAAAAAATGCAATGGCCCACACTGTAATCCCAGCACTTTGGGAAACCAAGGCTAAAGAATTGCTTCAGTTCAGGGTTTTTTCTTTTCTTTTTTTTCTTTTGAGTTGGAGTCTCACTCTGTCAACCGGGCCGGAGTGCAGTGGAATGCTTATGTCCACCGCAGCCTCGACCTGCTGGGCTCAGGTGATCCTTCCACCTCAGCCTTCCAAGTAGCTGG
>NW_007258907.1:1051765-1066947 GCF_000164805.1 Carlito syrichta | reverse complement strand
AAACCCCTGGGCTCAGGCAATCCTCTCACCTAGGCCTCCCAAAGTGCTGGGATTATAGGCATGAGCCATTGTGCCTGGTTATCCTTTTAAAATAATCTAATAGGCCGGGCTTGGTGGCTCAGCCTGTAATCCCCGCACTTTGGGAGGTGAGGCGAGGCGAGTGGATTGCCTGAGCCTGCAGGTTCGAGATCCACCCGGGCAACTTGGCAAGCCTTCATCTCTATAATAAATCAAAAATTACCCAGGTGTGGTAGCACACGCCTGTAGTTCCGGCTACTTGGAAGGCTGAGGCGGAGTGATTGCTACAGCCTGGCAGGTGGAGGCTGTGGTGGCCAGGAGTGTGCCACTGCACTCCAGTCTGGGTGACAGAGCGAGACTCCAACTCAAAAAATAAAATAAAATAAAATAATCTAATAAACACACAGTCTGATAAAAAATAGCAATACAAGGAAAACCTACATAATTAGAAATTTTTCCTCAAATAAATGATGTTCCTACTTGTGGGCCTTTTGCATTTCCGTGTATTTAGTTGCTCTCTGACTAATTTACAGCCTCTGTATATAACCGACAATAGGAAGGACAGCTTTTGATAAACATTTGGGGCTCTCCATAGTGCAAGACAAAATAAAAAATAAAAACATGGCTTGAGAGCTGATGGCCTGGAGTTTGGCAGGAAGAGAAATAGAAGCAAAAAAAAAAAAAAAAAGTCATCTCCATGCTGGTCAAAAGGTATTGATGGGAATTACAAAGGCACTCTCCCACTGTACCCACTGTGGCTGTTTCCTGAGGAAGAGATGTACCAGATGGTCTCATGAGATTCAGTGTGCATATTTCTCTTTTCTCCAAATGCTGTCATTAACCCACAGGAATTTATTGTTAAAGACTGAAGAACAGTCAGGCATGGTGGCTCGCGCCTGTAATCCCAGCACTTTGGGAGGCTGAGGCGAGAGAATAACCTGATCCCAAGGATTCAAGACCAGCCTGAGCAACTTAGCGAGACATCATCTCCTCAATAAATCAAAAAATTAGCTGGGCATGGTGGGTACATGCCTGTAGTTCACTTGGAAGGCTGAGGTGGAAGGATCACCTGAGCCCAGCAGCCCGAGGCTGCAGTGGCTGTGAGTGTGCCCCTGCACTCTAACCTGGGTGACAGAATAAGACTCCAGCTAAAAAAAAAAAGTAGCTCCTCAGACAGCTGGACAATGTTGTTTGAAAAAGATTTCCATGATGAAGCAGGTTGGGAATGTAAGTAAGGTTTACTGGAGTTTGAGAGATTTCTCTGCAGGACTTCTCAGGGCCTTTGTGAACCACCAAGAAAAGAATATATTATGAAATAGAAAAACTTTTTCAGCCGGGCTCAGTGGCTCAGCCTATAATCCTGCGCTTTGGGAGGCTGAGGTGAGTGAATTGCCTGAGCCTGCAGGTTCGAGACCCACCTGGGCAACTTGGCGAGACCTCATCTCTACAATAAATCAAAAAATTATCTGAATCAGCCGGGCGTGGTAGCGCATGCCTGTAATTCTGGCTACTTGGAAGGCTGAGGCGGAAGGATCGCCAGAGCCCAGCAGGTCGAGGCTGCAGTGGCCGGGAGCGGCCACTGCACTCCAGTCTGGGCGACAGAGTGAGACTCCAACTCAAAAAAAATTAAAAAAAATAAAAATAAATAAAAATAAATAATCTAGGCATGGTAGCGTGTGCCTGTAGTTCCAACTATTTGGAAGGCTGAGACGGAAGGATCGTCAGAGCCCAGCAGATTGAGGCTGCGATGGCCGGGAGTGGCCACTCACTCCAGTCTGGGTGACAGAGTGAGACTCCAACTCAAAATAATAATAATAATAATAATAATAATAATATATGGTCAAAATTTTGTTTTGAGTTAGAGTCTCATTCTAGGCAGGAGTATAGTGACACAATCACAGCTACTGCAGCCTTGACCTGGGGTCAGGTGGTCCTTCTGCTTCAACCTTCTAGGTACCTAGGACTACAGGTGCATACCACCACGCTGGACTAAATTTTGTTATTTATTGTAGAGATGAGGTCTTGCCATTTTGCCCAGGCTGGTCTCAAACTCCTAGCCTCAAGCAATCCTCTCGCCTGGCTGGTAAAAACACTTATGAAGAAAACTTACAGTCTTTATTTAAAGATATAACGGTCAGGCACGGTGGCTCACACCTATAATCCCAGCACTATGGGAGGCAGAGGTGAGAGGATTACCCAAGCCCAAGTATTTGAGATCAGGTTGGGCAACAGGACGAGACCTTGTCTCTACAATTAATCAAAAAATTACCCAGGCGTGGTACTGCACACCTGTAGTTCCAGCTATTTGGAAGGCTGAGGCAGAAGGGTCGCCTGAGCTCAGTAGATCGAGGCTGTGGTGGCCATGAGTATGCTACTGCACTCCAGCCTGGGTTACAGAGTTAGACTCCAACTCAAAAAGAAAAACAAACAAACTAAAAAGTAAAGACATAAAAGAACCCTTAAACAAATGGAGACCTTATTGCCATGTTCATGCACGGAGAGACTCGGTGTTGTAAAGTTGTGATCATCTCCACCCTCCGCGTCCTTTGCTTCCTAATGAAGACTCGTATCGCTCTTCTCACTCTTTCATTCTCTTCATTGTCAAAAACCCTCTGCCTGTCTCCGCAAGCTTCTGGTGAGACACGTGTTGGACTCCCATCTAGAGATCCCCAGTAATAGCCTGGTGCTTATAAGGTTTCCAGGAAAGTACAGAAAGCTGTCAAAGCACATTAGTGTAAGATCAGATTCTATGATGGGCCCATGCAACCTATTCGTACCCTTCAACCTCTAGGTACCTCTTTGAATGCCTTAATGAGAAAGGGTTTTTGTTATGCTCACAATTATCCAGTTTAATTTTACTAAATGGAATGTAATTGGTGGAACTGGAGGTGGTTTCCTAACTCACAGGTCTCCCAGGAGTCACATTTGTGCTACATGTTTTTCTGATAACAGACTTTTTTTTTTTTTTTTTTGAGTCGGAGTCTCACCCTGTTGCCCAGGCTGGAGTGCAGTGGCACGCTCATGGCCACCGCAGTCTTGACCTGCTGGGTTCAGGCGATCTTTCTGCCTCAGTCTTTTGAGTAGCTGGAACTATAGGCATGCACCACCATGCTCGGTTTATTTTTATTTTTATTATAGAGATGAGGTCTCACCATGTTGCTCAGGCTGGTCTTGAACCCCTGAGCTCCGGCAATCCTCTTGCCTCCGCCTCCTAAAGTGCTGGGATTACAGACTTGAGCCACCACACCTGGCACTGATAACAGACTTAACCCTGGGTTGAAGAGGTGGGTGAGTGACCCAGGTAGGTGCATTTTTATTTGTTTGCTTATTTACTTATTTATTTACTTCAGGAGAGGTCTCATTCTGTCACCCAGGCTGGAGTGCAGTGGCATGATCACAGCTCAGCACAACCTCTATGTCCTGGGCTCAGGTCATCCTTCCACCGTAGTCTCTTGAGTAGTTGGGACTATAGGCCTGTGCTACCACAGTCGTAAAATTAAAAAAAATTTTTTTTTGTAGAGATGAGGTCTCACTATGTTGCCTAGGCTGATCTCCAACTCCTGTGCTCAAGCAATCCTCCCGCCTCGACCTTCCAAAGTGCCGCCTATAACACCTTCTAACCACGATGACCCATGGAGGGCAACAGCTGTTACTTCACCTCCCTCCCAAATCGCCTGCACATTCCTTTTCTGACCTACTTCCTCCTGGAACCACACAGAGAATGGGATTCCAGAAATGCAGATCCCACCTTGTTCAGGTTGACCCACTAAAATTGCCCTGGCCTTCATCCAGGCAGAGGACCTCATACAAGAAAAAGAAAATGGAACAGTATTTGACTTATCCAGGAGTTCTGCAGAGGCTGGCCCTGAACAGCCGGTTGCTCCTCTCACTGGGAAGTTCTTCTTATGCCCCTCCTGGTTCCTAGCCTTTGCAGTCTTTCCTATGCCTGCCAGCTATTGGCCTCCTCCTAAATCAGTAGGCTCAGCCTGGCCACAACTTTCAGACCAATCCTGATTTTGGTTTTTTAATTTTCTTTTTCTTTCCTTTCTTTCTTTCTTTTTTTTTTTTAGGAGACAGAATTTTGCTCTGTCACCCAGGTTGAAGGCAGTGGAGCAACCATAGCTCCCTGAAGCCCTAATTCCTAGGCTCAAGAGATCCTCCTGCCTCAGCCTCCCAAATAGCTGGGACTACAGGCGTACTCCACCACCCCCATCTAATTTTTTTTTTTTTTTTGGTCTTTTGTTTTTGTTCTTGTTTTTAGTTGGAGTCTCACTCCATTGCCCAGGCTGGAGTGCAGTGGCATGCTCACAACCACCCCAGCATCGACTTGCTGAGCTCTGGCAATTCTGCCTCAGCCTTCCAAGTAGCTGGAACTATAGGCACATGCTACCATGCCCGGCTAATTTTTTTGTTTGAGTTGGAGTCTCACTCTGGCACCCAGACTAGAGTGCAGTGGCTGCTCCCGGCCACCGCAGCCTCGACATGCTGGGCTCTGGCGATCCTTCCACCTCAGCCTTCCAAGTTTTTTTTTTTTATTAATTGTAGAGATGAGGTCTCACTAAGTTGCCTAGGCTGTTCTCAAACCCGTGGGCTCAGGCAATCCTCTCACCTCGGCCTCCTAAAGTGCTGGGAGCCACCGCACCCAGCACTAGCTAATGTTTTAAATTTAATTTTTTATTTTTTTCCTAGTGAATTAGTCTCTTTGTATTCTCTTGGCAATCTCTTCCAAAACTACTTCCATTGTAGGTGATGAAATGTGTAAGGCAGCTGGGTGCGGTGGCTCATACCTGTAATCCCACCACTTTGAAAGGCGGAGGCAAGAGGATTGCCTGAGCTCAGGGATTCGAGACCAGCCTGAGCAACATGGCGAGACCTCGTCTCTACAATAAATAAAAAAAATCAACCAGGCATGGTGGCACATGCCTGTGGTTCCAGTTACTCAGAAGGCTGGAGGCGGAAGATTCGCCTGAGCCCAGCAGATTGAGACTGCGCTGGCCATGAGCATGCCACTGCACTCCAGTCTGGGCAACAGAGTGAAACTCCGACTCAAAAAAAAGAAAGAAAGAAAGAAAGAAATGTATAAGACTTTGAATGTTGGCACTGCTTTGAGCATAGTCGTTCCCTTTACTGCACTCAGAATTTAAATTATTGTTTTTTGCATTCAAGTCCCAGAAGTAGTTTCTACTGCAGAAGTTTTGTGACAATGGTCTTAGACTGGCTGGTGGCCTACAACCAGGCTCTAGTTTTTCCAGGCAAACTACAGAATGGAATTAGTTTAAATATGCACTAAACTAAAAGACATTCTCCCAAATGAGTTTAAATGCATTTTATTTTTAGACAACCTACATGACGTGGTTTTCTTTTTTTTTTTTTGAGTTGGAGTCTCACTCTGTCACCCAGACTGGAGTGCAGTGGCCGCTCCCGGCCACCGCAGCCTCAACCTGCTGGGCTCCGGCGATCCTTCCGCCTCAGCCTTCCAAGTAACTGGAATTACAGGCGCGCGCTACCACGCCCGGCTAATTTTTGATTTACTGTAGAGATGAGGTCTCGCCAAGTTACCCAGGTGGGTTTCGAACCCGTGGGCTCAGGCAATCCACACACCTCAGCCTCCCAAAGGTGTGGGATTACAGGCTGAGCCACTGAGCCCGGCTATGACATGGTTTTCTTAAAAAAACAATGCCTCTACTCCAAATAAATCACAGTCAAAACAAATGAAATTCAAGATGATGTCAGTCCCATTTGTCTTAAATCCTAGTGTTGTACGGATAAAAAGCAGCAGCCAGTTATGATGACAGGTGATAGATCCAAAGTAATTGCCACATGTGTTAATATTTTTCCATCTCTAAACCATCCTATCCTTAAAGAAAACCATACATGGGGTCACACCATCCTCACAGTCATTCAGTAGAGCAACTATGTCATCTGGATTAATGCTTTCACCAATAAAGAAGTGGTAGTTTTATTTTCGTTTTGTTTTGTTTTTGAGTTGGAGTCTCAATCCGTCACCCAGGCTGAAGCGTAGTGGCACACTCACGGCCACCCCAGCGTCAACCTGCTGGGCTCCGACAATCCTTCCACCTCAGCCTTCCAAGTAGCCAGAACCACAGGCGCACTACCATGCTTGGCTAATTTTTTGATTTATTATAGAGATGAGGTCTTGCCAAGTTGCCCAGACTGTTCTTGTTTTTTTGTTTGTTTGTCTGTTTGGGTTTTTTTTGAGTTGGAGTCTCACTGTTGCCCAGGTTGGAGTGCAGTGGCACTCTCATGCCCACCACAGACTCAACCAGCTGGGCTCAGGCGATCCTTCTGCCTCAGCCTTCCAAGTAACTGGAACCACAGATGCATGCCACTATACCCAGCTAATTTTTAAAACTTATTTTAGAGACAAGGTCTTGCCACATTGCCCAGGCTGGTCTTGAATCCCTGGACTCAAGCAATCCTCTTGCCTTGGTCTCCCAAAGTTGTGGGATTACAAACATGAGCCACTGCACCCGGCCTGATGTACTTCTTGTAAGCTTCTTTTGTGAAGCTGGTTTCCTGCAGGTGATGGCTCATGACAACACCACCAGTGACCTCTGTGTTTTCGGTACCTTTGCCCTCGGGGCCTTCAGTGGAGGCATTTCCACCAATGAGCGAGTCATCAATGTTACCCTCTGTCCTACTGACTATCTTCCCCTACACCTCCAGGCACAGCCCGTCCACCATCTCCCGGATCCTGTAAATGTCAGAGAACATCTCATAGTGGCTGATGAGGTCCGGGTAGATAATCACAATGGCAGCAGAAGGGGGACGGCAGTGCTAATTTAGCATGATCCTGGAGCTATAATCCCAGAGTGCTGGGATTACAGGTGTGAGCCACTACACCTGGCTTTAATTTTTATTTTTGTTGAAACAGGGTCTCACTATGTTGCCCAGGTTGGTCTTGAAGTCCTGGCCTCAAGCAATCCTTCCACCTTGGCATCCCAAGATGCTGGCATTACAGGCATGAACCATCTGACCAGGTGCCAATCCTGATTTTAGAAAGGAAGCTTAAGTATGTTTATCTTGATGCTAGGGAATACAGCACATCATACATTTGTTCTGGGGTCAGTTTTGAGTTCTGGCTTCTGTCCTGGGCTCTGTTGGCTGGCTTCTGCCTCACTCCCGGAGTCAAAGTGCCCTTTAAATTTTTTTTTTTTTTTTTTTTTTTTAGCCAGGTATGATGGCTCACATCTGTAATCCCAGTACTTTGGTGGGCAGATTGCTCAAGCCTAGGCCTTTGAGACCAGTCTGGGCAACAGAGTGAAACCTCGTATCTACAAAAAATAGAAAAATTAGCCAGGCACAGTTGTGCATACCTGTAGTCCCAGCTACTCAGAGGCTGACACAGAAGGATCACCTGAACCCAGGAGGTAGAGGCTGCCATAAGTTGTGATCACTGTGATCATGCCACTGCACTCCAGCCTTAGCAACAGAGTGCGACCCCAACTCAAAATAAATAAATAAAAATTATTAGTAATGGTAGTTGTATTAGTATTATTTGCAGAGACAACATCTTGCTGTGTTGCCTAGGCTAGTCTCAAACTCCTGGGTTCAAGCAATTCTCCCACCTCAACCTCCCAATATGTTGGGATTACAAGTGTGAGTCACTGCATCCAACCAAAAGTGCCTTCTAGGTGATCTGTTGAACCTTCCTTCCAGCCTTCCAGGACTGGGATTACAGGTGTGAACCACCATGCCTAGCCAAAAGTTGGTTTTTGTTTTTTTGTTTTTTTTAATTTAATTTAATTTTTATTTATTTATTTATTTATATTTATTATTATTATTTTCTTTTCTTTTTTTTTTTGAGTTGGAGTCTCACTCTCACCTAGACAGGAGTACAGTGATCACTCCCGGCCACTGCAGCATCAACCTGCTGGGCTCTGGCGATCCTTCCGCCTCAGCCTTCCAAGTAACCGGAATTATAGGCATGCACTACCACGCCCAGCTGATTTTTTGATTTATTG
Organism: Carlito syrichta; assembly: GCF_000164805.1. NCBI lineage: Eukaryota > Metazoa > Chordata > Mammalia > Primates > Tarsiidae > Carlito > Carlito syrichta. The sequence continues at coordinate 1,058,944 of NW_007258907.1, read as the reverse complement.
TAGAGATGAGGTCTCGCTGCCCAGGAGGGTCGCGAACCCGCGGGCTCAGGCAATCCACTCACCTCAGTCTCCCAAAGGCGCGGGATTACAAGCTGAGCCACCGAGCAGGCTGAGCCACTGAGCCCGGCTTTTTTTTTTCTTTTTTTTGAGTTGGAGTCTCACTCTATCATCCAGACTGGAGTGCAGTGACTGCTCCTGGCCACCGCAGCCTCGACATGCTGGGCTCCGGCAATCCCTCCACCTCAGCCTTCCAAGTAGCTGGAACTACAGGCGCACGCTACCACGCCAGGCTAATTTTTTGATTTTATTGTAGATGAAGTCTCGCCAAGTTGCCCAGGCAGGTCTTGAACCCGCGGGCTCAGGCAATCCACTCACCTCAGCCTCCCAAAGGCGCGAGATTACAGGCTGAGCCACCGAGCCTGGCTTTTTGGTTTTTTGTTAGTTGGAGTCTCACTCTGTCACCCAGGCTAGAGTGCAGCCTAGAAGTCCTGGGCTTAGGTGGTTCTCCCACATCAACCTCCTGAGCAACTGAAACTATAGTTATGTGTCACCACGCCTGGCTAATTTTTAAAATTTGTGCTTATTTTAAATTTTTTTCTAGAGACCGGGTCTTGCTATGTTGCTTAGGCTGGTCTTGAACTCCTGGGCTTGAGTGATCCTCCTGCCTCAGCCTCCCAAAGTGCTGGGACTACAGGCATGTGCCACCCATGCTCAGCCCTAAAAGTATTTTAAATGGTGATTATGGTATCCAAGAATGTCAAGGGTGTGAATTTAATGCCTGATCTGTTCCTACCCTCTGTCCACCTCCCTTAATGCCAGACGGCTCTGATGCTTATCTCCCACTGCAACTGCTTATTATCAGTTGCCTTGCCCCCAGCTTCCTCACTCTGCCACATTGGAAAGCCTCCTGGCCCCCACCCCTGTGGGCTGCTTTCCCCAGTGGATGTGTCAAGTGCCAGGTCTCCACCCCTCCTGGTATGCCCTGCTTCTTCAACGCTCTGGACCAGATCAGCTAGAATTTCCATCATTACCAATAACGCATCGAGCACCGGGTACACTGATTCATGGAAACCAGTTTAAATCCGTCTGCTTGCTCCAGGGAAATAGATTGAGAGAAAATTAAAGCTTCTGTGAGATGTGCTTGGAGAATTAAATCATCTCATGTGAGCCATGCTAAACTCTAACAAGTCAAGCAAGATTATTATTGGCCAAATGATAGCCACCAAACTAGACTTGAGTTCAAATGCATAATCCAATGATACTTCTTACAGTTCATTGAACTCCCTGTGTAATCATTGTGTAGAGCACTTTCAAGTCTGTTTTATAGAAGTTGGAGCAGTTTACTTTTATTGTTTCAGGTGATTACAGATTTTATAGTATTTTCTTTTAGGATGTTATTTTTGACTTATTTAGGACTTGGTCAAGAGCATACTGTCCCATTTTACTAGTTTCTGATGGTAAAATGCAATATACTTAGTTTTTCATTCAGTGACTATTTCCATTGATTAGCACTGCTCTAGAGATTTGGATGAACCTCACTTCTGGAGTTTCTGGTGTCACAGTGAAGCCCTGCCCCGTAGGCCCAGATGGACTGCTTCTAGTCCACATGCCTTTGGTTCCTGGTGAGTATTCTAGCATGCTGCCAAAAGAAGACCTGTCCTGAACTACCCCGAACCTGTCTGATTTGTGCCCTGATATCCTGCCTTAAATATTCTGGGTTGGGAGCCATCTTCAAGAAAAAGAATACAAAATCAGGCAGGAGCCTTGAGCAATCTGGACAAACAAGGGACCCTGATGCTTAAGCTTCACTAGACTCATGGAAAATCTGCCTCTGCACTATCTCCCATATCTCACCCTGTCTGCCCGGATCCTGCTCTCCATAGATCTCTCACTAGTTCTTAAGACAGAATCCAAAGTGACCACTGCCCTAAACCCAGGCAAGTGGGGCCCTTGGGCCTTGGTGGACCCCACATGTCACAAACACAACAGATTCATATATTAAGGAACATACAGGTGCCTGTCCCTTGGTATTTGACAATCATGACTTATACAGTTTCAGGTCCCAAGAAATTGCTTCTCTACATTTCTAGCCCTAGGTCCCTAAAACAAAAAAGAGAATGAGTCAGAATGCCATGAAGATTTGTCAGTTGTGCTGCTGTGAACAAAGAGCTAGACAATGCAGGGAGGAGGAGGTACTTAATAAAAAAAAGACAAATTAACTCACTTGTCAAATCCTTCCTCTCCACACAAATGCAATAGATTCTTGTATAACAAGGTATCATTTGTCAATGATACATGGTTCTGGTATTTGCAACAGTTGCAAGTGACAGCTGAATATTTTGTAACATTAAATAATGTGTCATACTCTTAAATTTGTATATCCACAGTTCTAGAAGCAACATTCCTGAAACAATATGAAATTGGCAACTAGATGGACAAATACAACGGCAACCAGATTGACATTGAATGCTAGAATTATGATTTTTTAAAATAAAAACAATAAGATATCATTTAAATATAAATTCAAGCCATACCCGGTGTCTCACGCCTGTAATCCCAGCACTTTGGGAGGGAGAGGTGAGAGAATTGCCTGAGTCCAGGAGTTTGAGACCCACCTGGGTAACTTGGCGAGACCTCATCTCTACAATAAGTCAAAAAATTAGTCAGTGTGGTGTCATATGCATCTAGTGCCAGCTACTTGGAAGGGTGAGGTGAAAAGATCATCTGAACCCAGCAGGTTGAGGCTGCAGTGGCCATGAGTATGCCACTGCCCTCCAGCCTGGGTGACAGAGTGAGTGAGATTCCACCTCCAGATAGATAGATAGATAGATAGATAGATAGATAGATAGATAGATAGATAGATAGATAACTCAGCTTTATTTAATTAAAACTTTTTTTTTTGAGTTTGGGGATCTCACTCTGTCCCTCAAACTGGAGTGCAGTGGCATGCTCACGTCTCACTTCAGCCTTGACTTCCTGGGTTCAGGTGATCCTTGCACTTCAGCTGTCTGAGTAGCTGGGACTACAGAAACACATCACTATGTCTGGCTAATTTTTGATTTCTTGTAGAGACGAGAAATTTTTGATTTCCTATATGCTGCCCAGGTTGGTCTCGAACTCCTGGGTTCAAGGGATCCTTGTACCTCAGCCTCCCAAAGTGCTAGGATTACAGGTGTGAGCTACCATGCCCAGCCTATTTAAATAATTTTGAAAATGAGTACAAGTCAAGATGATCTTGAGACAGATAATACAGAAGAGGGGCTTAGAGAAGAAAAAGCCGGAAAAATGTGCTTAGGCCAAGCATGATGTCTCATGTCTGTAATCTCATCACTTTGGGAGGCTGAGGAGGGAGGATTGTTTGAACCTGGGAGTTCAAGACCAGCCTGGGCAACATAGTGAGACCCTGTCCTTATTTATTTACTTTTTGAGTTAGAGTCTCACTCCGTTGTCCAGGCTGGAGTGCTCATGGACACTACAGCTTTGACCTATTGGGCTCAGGTGATCCTTCTGCCTTAGACTTCCGAGTGGCTGGAACCACAGGCATGCACCGCCATGCCCAGCTAATTTTTAAAATTTATTTGTTTGTTTGTTTGTTTTGTTTTATTTTATTTTATTTGCGTTGGAGTCTCACTCAGTCGCTCAGACTGGAGTGCAGTGGCCGCTCCCGGCCACCGCAGCCTCGACCTGCTGGGCTCCAGCGATCCTTCCGCCTCAGCCTTCCAAGTAGCTGGAACTACAGGCACGTGCTACCACTCCTGGCTAATTTTTTTATTTATTGTAGAGATGAGGTCTCGCCAAGTTGCCCAGGTGGGCTCTCGAACCATGGGCTCAGGCAATCTACTCACCTCAGCCTCCCAAAGGCGTGGGATTACAGGCTGAGCCACCGAGCCCAGCTTGTTTGTTTATTTTATAGATGAGTTCTCACCAAGTTGCCCTTGCTGGTCTCGAGCCCCTGGGGTCAGGCAGTCCTCTCACCTCTACCTCCTAAAGTGCTGGAATTACAGGCATGAGCCACCATGTACATACAGCATGTCTTTATTTTTAAAAGGGCTGGCTTGGTGCAGTGGCTCATGCCTATAATCCCAGCACTTTGGGAGCCTGAGGTGAGAGGATTTCCTGAGCCCATGGGTTCGAGACCAGCATGGGCAACTTGCAAGACCTCATCTCTACAGTAAATCAAAAAAATTAGTCAGGCGTGGTGATGTATGCCTGTCATTCCAGCTACTTGGAAGACTGTGGCAGAAGGATCACCTGAACCCAGCAGGTCGAGGCTGTGGTGATGGTGAGCATGCCACTGCACTCTAGCCTGGGTGACACAGTGAGACTACAACTCAAAAAAAAAAAAAAAAAAAAAAAAAAGGCCAGATTTGGTGTCTCATGCCTGTAATCCCAGCACTTTGGGAAGCCAAGGTGACAAGGTGACAGTATTGCCTGAATTCATGGGTTTTAGACCAGACTTGGCAACTTGGCAAGACCTCATCTCTACAATAAATAAAAAAATTAGGCTGCGGTGGGTCTCGAACCCGTGGGCTCAGGCAATCCACTTGCCTTGGCCTCCCAAAATGCTGGGATTACAGGCTGAGCCACCGATCCTGGCCTAATAAAGATTTTTTAATATTATATTTTATTTTATTTTAAGTTTGAGTCTCACTCTGTCGCCCAGGCTGGAGTTCCATGGTGTACTCACGGTCACCCCAGCGTCAACCTGCTGGGCTCTGGCGATTCTTCCGCCTCTGTCTTCCAAGTAGCCGGAACTACAGGCATGCACTAACACATGGCTAATTTTTTATTTATTGTAGAGACAAGGGTTCACCAAGTTGCCCAGGCTGGTCTCAAACCTGAGGGTTCAGGCAATCCACTCACTTTGGCCTCCCAAAGTGCCAGGATTATAGGCATGAGCCACCATGCCTGGCAGTAAAGATTTAACTACTAATCATATTAAAATAAACAAAAAATTCTTCAAACCCATAATTTGAAAAATATCATATGAAATCTCTTCAACTTCATATTCTTCACTAAATGAGACTTAATTATTGATCAAAATGATAAGAACACCAACAACAAAAGAATTATTCATATAAATTTATAATTCAAAAAGCTAAAGGCAACTCTGGCATGTCCATTAGCCTCTAATGAAGAAAATTGTATTTATAAAAGATGCAATTGAATGTTAAAATAAAAAAACTCTAGGTTTAACTTCTAGAGGTTATTGGCTAGTGATCCTGAAAAATGGCTGTCACATCTTTCTGACAATGTAGCAATATTTCTAGCAAAATGTAATTCAACTCAAATTAATGATTAAAATTTCCTATTGCATAAAATGGCAAAAAAATCGGTTTGGTTTTTTTTTTTTGCTTTTTTTCTTTTGAATTGGAGTCTTACTCTGTCACCCAGGCTGGAGTGTAGTGGCATGGCCAACACAGCCTCGACCTGCTGGACTCAGGTGATCCTTCTGCCTCAGCTTTCCTAATAGGCCCCACGTGGGACCACAGACACATGCCACCATGCCCAGCTCATTTTTTTTTTTACTTATTGTGAAGACAGGTCTCACCAAGTTGCCCAGGCTGGTCGCAAACTCCTGGACTCAGGTAATTCTCTTGCCTCTGCCTCCCAAAGTGCTGGAATTGCAGCCTGCAATTATATATAAATAAATATATATATAAATTATATTTAACTTTACAGAAGAATTATTTTAGGTAGAGAAAGATATTGTAGAAATAGCTTTAAAAGATATTCTAAGTATAAAATATTTTGTTACTACTATCACAGAATTTTTCAATCTTCAAGATCATCTTTTGCTAATTAAGGTATTTGTATTGGAAATATTTAGCTTCTTAACTTTTTCTTTTTTTTTTTCGAGTTGGAGTCTCACTCTGTCACCCAGACTGGAGTGCAGTGGCACGCTCCTGGCCACCGCAACCTCGACCTGCTGGGCTCCGGCGATCCTTCCGCCTCAGCCTTCCAGGTAACTGGAACTACAGATGCGTGCTACCACACCCGGCTATTAATTTTTTTCTAAGTTAAACATAATTTTCATAGATAAAATATACAGTAACATATACATTTACTAGAATTAATTTTTTTAAAAAACTGAATAAACAGCAAAAAAAAGTATTGAACAAAGGCAAATGATGTTCTTATACAATATATGATGTTCTTATAAAACAATATTAGTGTCCAACATTTGTTTTTTGAACTGGGGTCTCATTCTGTTGCCCAGGATAGAGTGTAGTGGCACAATCAGGTCTTACTGCAGCCTTGACCCCCTGGGCTCAGGCAACCCAATCAAATAACTATCTTTAACTTCTGCTAAACTGTCTTTAACGTCTGCTAAAGCAGTTTCTTTATTTGTAGTAAAGTCAGGCAATTTTTTATTTTTTTTTTTTTTGTGAGTCAGAGTCTCACTCTATCACCCAGACTAGAGAGCAGTGGCACGCTCACTGCCACCGCAGCCTCAATCTGCGATCCTTCCACGTTGACTTTCTGAGTAGCTGGAACTATAGGCATGAGCCATCATGTCTGGCTTATTTTTTGATTTATTGTAGAGATGAGGTCTTGCCAAGTTGCCCAGGCTGGTCTCAAGCTCCTGGGCTCAGGAAATTCTTTCAGCTCAGTCTCCCAAAGTGCTGGGATCATAGGCATGGACCACTGCGCCCAGCCCAAGCAACATTTTTTAAAGCTGCTAACAGGCATCCAAAATGTTTCTAAAGCAAGTGAGATCACAGTACAGAACCCAAGCAAGTTTCCACTGACGTCTGCAGTGATCTGGCTAGCCACTTGGGCCTCTTCCTCAGGAGGTCCAGATCGAAATCTCCATGAACACAGTTTGGTAGATCCACATTAGGAACAATGTATCTTTTATCAGCGGTAACTGTTGGTGGCACGGCAAATTCTGCTTTAACTCCACAAATTGCTGTGTATTTCCCAATTTCACTAAGCAGAACCATCTGTGGAGCTCACTGAACTTATGTCGACAGTTGTAGTTCTGAATTCACTAGGTTCTCATCAGAACAGCAGTTCTCTTTCAGAGGTCTCCTATAAGCTGGGCTCGGTGGTTGAACCTGTAATCCTGTGCTTCGGGAGGCTGAGGTGAATGAAATGCCTGAGCCCACTGGTTCGAGACCCACCTGGGCAACTTGGTGAGACCTCATCTCTACAATAAATCAAAAAAATTAGCCG
>NW_007258907.1:1050267-1051745 GCF_000164805.1 Carlito syrichta | reverse complement strand
ACTGCACTCCAGTCTGGGTGACAGAGTGAGACTCCAACTCAAAAAAAAAAAAAAAAAAGTCTCCTATAATACTCCAGAGGACCCACAGTTTTGAACCCAGCGGACATCTTTCCACCTTGCCCCACTATTGTTTAAAACTTTTTTTGTAGAGATGAGAACTTACTGTGTTGTCCAGGCTGGTCCCAGAATTCTGAGCATGAGTGATCCTCCCACCTCGGCCTCCCAAAGTGCTGGGATCACAGACATGAGCCACCTTACCTGGCCTAGTGTCCAATCATTAATTATGAACAGTGATGCTTTTTTGTGGCAATGACAGCTGGGTATTTACAGAAACAAAGAAATTATTTTACATTTCATGGAAATGATGCAGTGTAAAAACATTTAACATGCAATGCTGGTTTTTAAAAATTCATCAGGAGGGGTATGGTGGCTCACACCTATAATCCCAGCACTTTGAGGTGCTGAGGTGAGAGGATTGCCTGAGCCCACGGATTCAAGACCAGCCATGGCAACTTCGCAAGACCTCACCTCTACAATAAATCAAGGAAAATTAGCTGAGCATGATGGCGCATGCCTGTAGTTCCAGCTACTTGGAAGGCTGAGGCGGAAGGATCCTCTGAACCAGCAGGTCGAGGCTGCAGTGGTAGTGAGCGTGCCACTGCACTCCAGCCTGGGCTACAGAGTGAGACTCCAACTCAAGAAATAAAAATAAAAATAAGAATGCATTAAATGACCACCATATGGAACGGAGAATTGAAAAGAAAAGAAATGCTTTAATGGATTTTAAGGTAAGAGAAGAAATAATAGATAATATATTTAGAAGTAAATCTTCTAAATAGAAGATTTAGATAATAGGTAACATATTTAAGAAGTAAAATATTACTCAAGTTAACTAGATTATATTACAGACAAAAGCCGAGCTCGGTGGCTCAGCCTGTAATCCCGCACCTTTGGGAGGCTGAGGTGAGTGGATTGCCTGAGCCCGCGGGTTTGAGACCCGCCTGGGCAACTTGGCGAGACCTCATCTCTACGATAAATCAAAAATTAGCTGGGTGTGGTAGCGCATGCCTGTAGTTCCAGCTACTTGGAAGGCTGAGGTGGAAGGATTGCCAGAGCCCAGCAGGTCGAGGCTGTGGTGGCCGGGAGCGGCCACTGTACTCCGATGTGGGTGACAGAGTGAGACTCCAACTCAAAAAAAAAAAATATTACAGACAAAAATCATGGAAGACAAGTATCATATAGTATACGTGCTGATGAACTACCAGAGACAGGAGAACCTCAGGCACAAAAAAAGAATGTGAATAGAGACCCAGGTACCCTATGGCTAAATAATTAAAAGTTCAAATCAGTTCAGTGGGTCCCCTATGAACTTCAAGCCCTCCAAGAGCTCAACCTGCATCCACATTGCTTTATTTATTTATTTTTTTTTGAGTTAGAGTCTCACTCTGTTACCCAGACTGGAGTGCAGTGGCCGCTCC